>NW_019384447.1:984021-1000444 GCF_000671375.1 Centruroides sculpturatus | reverse complement strand
TAACAAAAATTTATAAAATTCAAGATTTGAAAAAATCAAAAAACTTTTGTGTGTAAACATTCGATCAATCTGTTATATGTTACATAGACAGGTCTCTATGTTTTTGCTTCGATGATTTTTATCCACTAAATTTGGGCCATTTATGCACTTCACAGGAATGAGGTCCATAATTCTTCTCAAGTGCAGGCCTGCCTCTCTGAGGATAGTGTTCTCAAAAGGGCAGTCAGCCTCGAATGAAGTAACAGGCAGATCCAAAATCGGAATTGATTCAGACGGCTCCATTGCAAAGTGCCCACAATAACAAATCGGATACCAACCAATTGATAAAACCACAGAATGACCACAAGCCAAAGAGGCGCTTGAGAAAAACGTCGCGATGGACTGACGAGGCCGAAAACCACTGCCCGAAAAGCGGCCCGCAGACTACTTATCCAGAACACCAGCGAAAAGTAACAAATAACATAAAATAATAAAGAATAAACGCTAGGATCTGTCCAGACTAGACCCGAAAAACAGCGAAGAAATTTGCCGAATTAGGGTCAGGTAGGGGAGAAAGGTCAGCCACGTGGAGAGACCGACCACGTGATAACGTAGACCTAAAATTTCTTTATTTGTACCGAAAAGAAGAATGCTTATATTATACAAACGAAAAAGATAGAATAATGAAATTTACAATGTAGAGAGTTTATAGAAAGGTAAGAGCGCCTGTGAAAGTACAACCATGAGATAAACGCGACAGGCCCGCAATTAGGCCCTAACCAGTAAACAGAAAACCGGTACCAACTTAAACACAAAGAAACAGGAAGAAAATCCGACAACAGCGTTAGAAAGAAAATTAAAAACTGAATCGAGTGATGTATAAATATCCCACTTACCCGTAAAAATAGCCTAGAAGCAGAGGTGTAAAACTCTAAGTTTCGGAAGCCCGTAGCTTGAAAACAATTAGTCCGATCTGGAGAAATTTAATATCAAACGATAGCTGACGCTTAGACAAATCCAACGCTGTACATTTATCCAAAACATGAGTTAAAATTTCGCCGATGTTCCGATTGAAAGACGAAGCGTGTATACACACATCCGAACACTTTGGCGACTGAAGCGCCTCCCCCCCGTTGCCGGTACAGAGGCGCGTTCCCACGGATGCGACACCTTACCAATACACCTTAGACCCACCATACTCAACCTTTTTTTTTCTAGGACCACATACACATGATAGCTATTACACGCGGGCCGCAACATAACAATTATAATAAAAAACTTACATAATTTTTCACTTACCCTAGAAATTTAGTGTGACTGTTGATATTGCGAACATTTTTTCACAATTTCATTTAAATCAGGCTTGTAACTGCTGCATGCTACTCGTAAAACGGCATCCAGGTGTGAATCAGTAAGCCGGTTTCTATATATGTTCTTTGCATATTTCATTTTTGAATATGACGTTTCACATAGATACGTTGATGCGAACAACGTAAGTAAAATTTGAGCACATTTTTTTACAGTCTTATATTGTTCGGGCACTACTTTCCAGAAGTCAACGTAATTATTTTCCGCTCTTTTTTCTTTAAAAATAGCTTCCAGGTGTGTATTGTTCTTCATCTCAATAAATTCGTCAAATAGCTCTGCGTAATTACATGCAAATATATCAGCCAATTCTGATATTATTGCCGGTTCCAAGTGCCAGGGATTTTCAATGAGCAACAGGATATTTTTTATTTTCCTTAGATCATGAAATCTATGTTTAAATTCCTCAGATAACGCAGTTAAATAATTTGAAAAAATTGTATAGTTTTCTGGAGAAATATTAATACCGTCCTGCTTAGCGTTTGTCATGGTTGGAAAATTTCGCAGTATTTTGTTCTGTATTTCTTGGTAATAAATGTTTAATTTTTCTTCGAAGGCAAATATTTTATTCGCCATCTGTGAAATTATTTTATTTTTACCCTGCAAACCAGTATTGAGACTGTTCAGCTTCTCTGTAATGTCGCACAGAAACGCTACAATACACCACCATTCATTATTTTGCAGTTCACTGTATATTTTATTATTTTGCTGTAAAAACAGCATTATTTCTTTTCGCAAAGAAAAAAACCTTTCCAGAACTTTCCCCCTGCTAAGCCAACGTACTGAGGTATGTAAAAGAACATCATTGTATTGACTATCCACTTCCTCTAAAAGACTTTTAAATTTTCTGTGGTTCAGTTCTCGTGCTCGGATATAATTCACTATATTTATGACAGTTTTCATCACAGTATCTACTTTAGGATTAGCAATACGTGAAGCCAAGTTTTCCTGATGAATGATGCAGTGAAATGTTATTAAATTTGTCAAATCATAATTCTGTTTCAGTAGAGAAATAAATCCATTTTCAGATCCAGTCATTGAAGGACAGCCATCGGTACACACACNAAAGCAAAATGAATAACAAAACATTTTTAAATAAAAGAAGCAGTTACACTTTTTTTTTTTTTTTTTTTTTTTTTAATAATCGTGACTATTTTATCATCCGAAATTACTTTTTTATTTTTCACAAACAAAATAGATATATTAATAAACATAAAAACAAAAAATTATTTCTAAAGTTCGTTTTAATATAAAAATTATGACGCATAGCGACATCTAGTATCAAAAACGTTCCGATGTAGAAATGAATATATTCGGGTTCGACAAATGAGGTCAACACGAAAATATTCGGGAACAACACGAAACGGGTATCGCGTGTAGGCGCTATGGGTCTGAATAAATTACTAAGTTTAGTTCTACTTTTACCATCCCTTGCGGATCGCCCCGATGGCCACCACATGTTTACAATACTCGAAGATCTGGCGACAACTTTCTATGGACAAAAAGCACTTAGCGTGTGGGCGGAGTGACCAAATCTATTTTTTGCCACGAAAAATTCAAAATTCATATTTTGACTGCATTATTTACGGGTCACGTCCGGGCCACTCACAAAAGGTCAGAGGACCGCATGTGGCCCGCGGGCCGCAGGTTGAGTATGGTGGCCTTAGACAGTGTCAACAACCGTTTGGAGAGCCGACGCGGCTTTGATGTTCGTTGGCGGGACAGAGGTGGATTACTTTGATATTTTGAAGTACGTATTTAAAATTAATTTATTTAATATTTTATTATAACCACATTATATACAGTATTTTATTACAAATTTTTATGCTGCATTTGAAAAAAACTAAGATTGCTTTTGTATATTCGAATATCAGTGGCAGAATGGAAGCGCTGTGTTGTTGAATAGGAGATAGCTTTTACAGCGAAAACATATGAATGGTGTAAAGCAATCTGACTATACGCGTTTGCCCATACGCTTTACAGAGTTGCACCAACTTTACGTTGTTTTGTAGGTGTAAGTTACACGCCATATTATTTTTAATGATTTTACTTACTGCTGTTAGCCGCTTGCCTGCTAGATATTTTGTTGCTTTCGCTTTATTATGTGAATCGTTAGTTAATTTATAACTTAACCCAAGTGACAGGAGTTTACTGGTATGTTTTTATGATTATTCTGTATAGTTAACGGGAGTATGAAAAAAATTTATTAAAATATTTTTTATACTTATATTTGTTTCATTCTGCTTTTTATCTTGTATTACTTACAGATTTCAATGTTAAACTATTTTGCTTTATACAGACACACTATGGTGACTTTTTTCAACACACTTGGCAGATTATTCATCTCTTTATTCAGTTGGGACGCTATTTACAAGTCGCGTTTCGGGCATTAGCCCCTCTTCAGCCAACTAAACATTAAAATTAAACATGAGAAAATATACATATACATACGCGAATAAAACATCCCGTAGATATAACACATTTTAAAAAATTTTAAAAACTTTAAAAAAAACATACCTTAAAAGTACATAATTAGAACGTACAGACGGCATACAGAATGGACTGTATCATATTCCATAGATCGAGTGAAGAGTGAACAGATTGACAAGTCTCGAACTTTACTGCTTGACAACAGGACTTTCAAATTTGACGGTCTTTAAGTTTATACAAATAATGTTCAAATAAATAAATTGAAACTTTTAAACAATTTTTAACAGTATTTATTTTACCTGTAATTTATATTCGGACATATTACCCGAATTTACACATTAACTGTTGTAGCTTTTTTAAGACAAGTCTCGCGCACATTTATCCCAACGACACTATCTGGTCTGCTAATTTACATATATATCAGTGAACTGATTTGGAGCTACTTCAGTATTCAATAAAAAGTTGTGTACAAACATAAATTATTATTATATTAATATTAGCTTATAATATTTCTGGATTTTTACAATCATTATTTATTTATACATAAACTTTGAACCTTAATGATTATCACTATAATTATATCCAATAATCTCTTACAATTATAATATTTTAAACCAGTTCTCACTAATTTTGATGCTTAAGTTTTTATTTATACAATTGTTATTTTTATTTTTAATAATCTCAACACTCTCTTTAAATTTTCTGTTATATTTTTTCTTTTCTTTATGTAAGATTTGTATGTTAGATTTATCTATGTTACAATCGTTTAGTACACAATGATCGTGGAGTACTGATTTTAATCGGTGCTACTTCAAATCGGACGTGTGTTCTTTAACTCTTATTTTTAGTTTGCGTTTCGTCTTGCCTATATAAAAACTGTTGTTTTTGAATGTACACGGTATTTTATACACAATATTTTTCGTTTCTTCTTTATCTATTTTTTGTTTTTTCATACTTTGTTTGGCTTTCAATCTGGAGAATAAATTACCATATTTTGGAGTGAGTTTCATGTTATTTTTCTTCATTTCTATATCTATTTGCTCGTACATATTTTTTATGTATGGAAAACCTGTATATTTTACTTTTGTTTTTTCATTGTTTGTTTTGGTAGCGTTATCTATTATTTGTTGCCATTTGTTAATTAATCTGATTGGATATTTATTTAAATTAAATTTTTCTTTAAATTACAATATTTATGTTTATTTTTCTTAATTTCGTTACTAGTTCTATTTTGTATTTTTGTATNACAATGCTCGAAGATCTGGCGACAACTTTCTATGGACAAAAAGCACTTAGCGTGTGGGCGGAGTGACCAAATCTATTTTTTGCCACGAAAAATTCAAAATTCATATTTTGACTGCATTATTTACGGGTCACGTCCGGGCCACTCACAAAAGGTCAGAGGACCGCATGTGGCCCGCGGGCCGCAGGTTGAGTATGGTGGCCTTAGACAGTGTCAACAACCGTTTGGAGAGCCGACGCGGCTTTGATGTTCGTTGGCGGGACAGAGGTGGATTACTTTGATATTTTGAAGTACGTATTTAAAATTAATTTATTTAATATTTTATTATAACCACATTATATACAGTATTTTATTACAAATTTTTATGCTGCATTTGAAAAAAACTAAGATTGCTTTTGTATATTCGAATATCAGTGGCAGAATGGAAGCGCTGTGTTGTTGAATAGGAGATAGCTTTTACAGCGAAAACATATGAATGGTGTAAAGCAATCTGACTATACGCGTTTGCCCATACGCTTTACAGAGTTGCACCAACTTTACGTTGTTTTGTAGGTGTAAGTTACACGCCATATTATTTTTAATGATTTTACTTACTGCTGTTAGCCGCTTGCCTGCTAGATATTTTGTTGCTTTCGCTTTATTATGTGAATCGTTAGTTAATTTATAACTTAACCCAAGTGACAGGAGTTTACTGGTATGTTTTTATGATTATTCTGTATAGTTAACGGGAGTATGAAAAAAATTTATTAAAATATTTTTTATACTTATATTTGTTTCATTCTGCTTTTTATCTTGTATTACTTACAGATTTCAATGTTAAACTATTTTGCTTTATACAGACACACTATGGTGACTTTTTTCAACACACTTGGCAGATTATTCATCTCTTTATTCAGTTGGGACGCTATTTACAAGTCGCGTTTCGGGCATTAGCCCCTCTTCAGCCAACTAAACATTAAAATTAAACATGAGAAAATATACATATACATACGCGAATAAAACATCCCGTAGATATAACACATTTTAAAAAATTTTAAAAACTTTAAAAAAAACATACCTTAAAAGTACATAATTAGAACGTACAGACGGCATACAGAATGGACTGTATCATATTCCATAGATCGAGTGAAGAGTGAACAGATTGACAAGTCTCGAACTTTACTGCTTGACAACAGGACTTTCAAATTTGACGGTCTTTAAGTTTATACAAATAATGTTCAAATAAATAAATTGAAACTTTTAAACAATTTTTAACAGTATTTATTTTACCTGTAATTTATATTCGGACATATTACCCGAATTTACACATTAACTGTTGTAGCTTTTTTAAGACAAGTCTCGCGCACATTTATCCCAACGACACTATCTGGTCTGCTAATTTACATATATATCAGTGAACTGATTTGGAGCTACTTCAGTATTCAATAAAAAGTTGTGTACAAACATAAATTATTATTATATTAATATTAGCTTATAATATTTCTGGATTTTTACAATCATTATTTATTTATACATAAACTTTGAACCTTAATGATTATCACTATAATTATATCCAATAATCTCTTACAATTATAATATTTTAAACCAGTTCTCACTAATTTTGATGCTTAAGTTTTTATTTATACAATTGTTATTTTTATTTTTAATAATCTCAACACTCTCTTTAAATTTTCTGTTATATTTTTTCTTTTCTTTATGTAAGATTTGTATGTTAGATTTATCTATGTTACAATCGTTTAGTACACAATGATCGTGGAGTACTGATTTTAATCGGTGCTACTTCAAATCGGACGTGTGTTCTTTAACTCTTATTTTTAGTTTGCGTTTCGTCTTGCCTATATAAAAACTGTTGTTTTTGAATGTACACGGTATTTTATACACAATATTTTTCGTTTCTTCTTTATCTATTTTTTGTTTTTTCATACTTTGTTTGGCTTTCAATCTGGAGAATAAATTACCATATTTTGGAGTGAGTTTCATGTTATTTTTCTTCATTTCTATATCTATTTGCTCGTACATATTTTTTATGTATGGAAAACCTGTATATTTTACTTTTGTTTTTTCATTGTTTGTTTTGGTAGCGTTATCTATTATTTGTTGCCATTTGTTAATTAATCTGATTGGATATTTATTTAAATTAAATTTTTCTTTAAATTACAATATTTATGTTTATTTTTCTTAATTTCGTTACTAGTTCTATTTTGTATTTTTGTATACTCCATATAAAAAACATTCTTTTTTATATACAAAGGTATATTAGATTCATATCTTATTGTAGTTTCAATCGAACATGGTTTCCTAAAAGGCTCAAATTCTAGCTTATTTTCTTTTCTTGTGATTACCACATCTAGGTACCGTATACCCCTTCGAAAATCCCCGGACGTCTGTCAGACGCCCTGCGTCAGTTTTTTCAGCGGCATTTTTTTCGATATTTTTCAAAAAATTTCAAAAAATTCAAGTTCTCCAATTTTTTTCAGCTGCAAAAAATGTAATAAATAATTTTCTTATTGCGCGCCAAGTTTTCTCGGGAAAAAAAATATAAAAAAAATGCCGGCGTCTCACAGAAGCCCTGCGACCCTTCTGCGGAAAAAATTCCCCAGAAAAACGCGATTGCGAGAATCTCTATTGTTGATCGCGACCATTGTGCGCATCTGTATTATATTCTAGTTTTTCAGCGATCGCAGCTTCGATTCGCTCTTTTGTAGGTCGATTGACTTTCTTTAAGCCAATAAGTGTATTGTCACCACCCCTGGGCCATAAATATTTTGGTAATACACTCCCCTACTAATCTACAGTAAATCTTTCAGTAAAGTACACAGTTGGCTAAAAACAATCAAAGAAAAACTCCTTCTAAAATTTTATTGGGTATCTTCTGTCTTTGTTGACATTACTGTAACTAATCACAGACTTGTGAAAGGAAAAATTGCCGCGAAAAGTCCCACCTCCAACCTTCGAAGTAAAATGTAAACAATCACAATAAATTCGCTTTTTAAATCGTTTTTTAGCTCTAAACAACTAATTTAACGTTTTTAACATTAAATTAGGCAATTCGACAATATTTAGGCATGTAAATATGTTTTTAAAACTATCTAGCAATAAATATTCCCAGGAAACTCCACCTCCCTATAGTAAGTGTATGGAAGATGTTCTTGCTGTTAATTGGCATCAAAATCTTTATTTCTATGCCTATTATGCTCTAATTGGTAATTTATATTATGACAGAATAAACTTTCAACGAATGAGAGTGTTTTCAGAGCCATCTGGTCTGGATTTTCCCACGAAGAACCAATCCACGTGATCAAAGTCAGAATGTAAACAAACGTTAAAAAATTGCTATATTCTATATTTTATAGCGTATTTTTCTAGTTTGCATGTTATTTGACTTTACTTAGATAAGAAGATATTTTAACAAAAGCTTCCAGCTAAAAAATTAACCGGGAAACTTATTACTTCCGGATGTTGGGTAATCGCAAAAAAAAATTATCTGATAACTTATTATAGTGTATTATTGCATAAAGTGTAGAAAAAATATATAAAAAGTGTCAAATATTTACTATTTAAAGCAGAAATATACAGTATATTGATAAACTTTGCGGCATTGCTTGACAATGACAATTGACTCCTCTCCCTGCTAAGTAATTTGAGAAGTAGTGTGAATTATGGCAATAACTTCTCCCCCCCTCAAGATAAAAAGCTGAAGTTTGTTTTGTTTAAAAGAAAACAGGTGTGTCTAGCTAACAAATGTTTCAAATTAAACAGAACGTTTACAGATTTTTAAATTTTTACTCTTTTCCTGAAAAATTTAAAATTTTTATTACATTTAATAATCGTACATTGTGAGACATTTGCGGCAAAAATAATGAAAATAAGAGATTCTAGCCCGATTTTAAAGCGAGATATCAGAATTTATTATTACACTCAGCGAAGTCTTATACTCTGCGAGAAATCGCGTTTGTCCACGCGATAAATAACAGCGACAAAAATTTTTCAAAATTAATTACGCTAAAACAAATTGCGCTAATTGTACAATTTTTGTTTCTTGCATAACTATTTCATTTAGGTATTGATGCAAATGCATTTTTTGATTAAATTTCGAGAATATTTTTAGTTATAAATAAAAAAATTTACGCCTTCGACATCATGTCGTAAATTGCCGAATTTTTGATGGTCCACCCTGTATTTTTTTGGTTGCTTCATTTCATGCACAGAAAACATTTATATCTAAACTATCAGCAAGAAATTTTGATGGATTCTGTAATATTTTGAGCGATGTCCATTTTTATATTAGGTGATCGATTTAAGCCTAACACACGACTATATCACATTAAAAATTGAAAATAAAATTAATATGTAAAGATCTAAGAAAACTATCTGTTTAATATTGAAAAAAACATTTTTATGAGTAAAATAAAGTAAAAACTTTGTCAATTAGTCGATTTACAACTCAGAAGAGAAGTGTTGAAAATAGAGTCATAAAACAATTAACGTTTATTGACTTTCGCGGTAGGGGGTAACGCGGGGTCTGATGACAAATTTTCTCGCAGTAGTGAGAAAATTCTACTCACTTCACTTGAAAGTGTAATATTTCTTCCCCATTTACAAACAAACCCGATAGCAATCAGTGAAACAGGAGATAAATTACAGCGAATTGAAATTTGATATGTTTATTTTTTGCGTTTTTCGTATCAAATTACATTAAATTCGATGCAAATAAAGCATTTGTACCTATTCTCACTTCCTCAGCCGTATCTTTACAAATATAAACAAAACACCAAACTCTTGCTGAGCTTATTATTACTTTAATTTCAAACGTTTTCAGCCCAATTTCAATAGGCCATCCTCAAGAACTATTCGAATACAACTTTCGAATTTGTACCAATATAAAAATATTTTACACTGTTCGAAAGTAGAGAAAATTGCGAAAACAAAGATGTAATTATAATTTTTGAAGCAAAGCCAATAATTTTACAATTTTAGAAAAAAAAATGGAATCTGTGAGACGCCCCCGTGATAAAAGTGCGGTCGCTACGTTACGCGCTTTAGGAAGGGATACTGTTGTCAGCGGTATTTTCTTCTTCAATTGTAAATTGTATTTTTTAATCTATATTATTTATTATTTCTTTTATTTCTTTAATTTTAACTTCTGCATCATTGTATATAATTAAAACATCATCAATATATCTTTTGTAATATTTTATACCTAGTATATTTCTAATTCTTTCATTTATATCAATCATTATTATTTCTGCAAGTTTCGGTCCAATGACTGACCCCATACTAATTCCATCCTCCTGTGTATAATATTTTCCTTCGATTTCAAAATAATTACTCTTATAAGTGAATTCTAACAGTTGTGTAAATTCAAGTTCTACATTTATTTTCTTGAGTTGGTTCTCGATTAATTCCCATTTTATATTGATATATATGTAAATTAGCAGACCAGATAGTGTCGTTGGGATAAATGTGCGCAAGACTTGTCTTAAAAAAGCTACAACAGTTAATGTTTGAATTTCAGTAATATGTTCAAATATAAATTACAGGTAAAACAAATACCGTTAAAAATTGTTTAAAAATTTCAATTTATTTATTTGAACATTATTTGTATAAACTTAAAGACCGTCAAATTTGAAAGTCCTGTAGTCAATCTGTTCACTCTTCACTCGATCTATGGAATATGATACAGTCCATTCTGTATGCCGTCTGTACGTTCGAATTATGTACTTTTAAAGTATGTTTTTTTTTTAAAGTTTTTAAAATTCTTTTAAAATGTGTTATATCTACGGGATGTTTTATTCGCGTATGTATATGTATATTTTCTCATGTTTAATTTTAATGTTTAGTTGGCTGAAGAGGGGCTAATGCCCGAAACGCGACTTGTAAATAGCGTCCCAACTGAATAAAGAGATGAATAATCTGCCAAGTGTGTTGAAAAAAGTCACCGCAGTGTGTCTGTATAAAGCAAATTAAACTACAACACTGTTTCATCAGAATCAATTGTTAAACTATTGATATTATTATTTAGTATGTTTCATCTATAAGCGGATGCCGAAAAAACGTTTACAATTTATATACAATGTTAAAAAATTAAGTGCTACTATGACAACATCATTTACAACTAAATGTAATGATTGAGATGCACAAAGTAGAAAAAAGCTTTAGAATTTATTTGTTTTAAATTTATGATAAACTATGTGGCTACACGCCTGTTTTTCTTTTATTAATATTATTATTATTATTATTAGTCCGTATAGTTTTAGTTTAATTTAAACTCTAGAACTTTCCTTCCTTCCGATTTCTTTGTTCCTTTGTCTCGGATTTCCAAGAATTCGCCTCACCCCTGACCCATCAGGGGGTAGCCTTAGACAAAAGACGAAAACGGGTCTGCGAGCGAGGAAAACAAAGGGTTTTTAGGCACTCTTAGGCCGGACTCGGAGAGAGAGAGACGTGTGGCAGAAGGCTCTGGAACAAAAAGTCGGAGGAGCGCTGCAGAAGGAGGCCGTAAGAAGCGCATTGATAGAAGAATTTAGTCGACGATTATAAGACAACGCCGAAACGGACCGAAACGGTTCTAAAAGGAAGAACAGCCGAGACGAGGAACTGTAGAGAACTACCAGGAAATTCGGGTACCCTCTGTCCTTTAATTCTTCTTATTTCCCCTTTCTATCTTTTCTATCTCTTAGTTTATTTTAGTTTTAAGTTAGTTTAAGTTTCCGCGCGCAACTACTTTTGTCAAGAGATAGTTATCGGAAAAGTAACTACCAGTATATTGGTATATCCGGTCGCTCGGGATTTTGGAACGTTTGTAAGTAACAGCGGGAATCCGAACTCATTTTGTAAATATATTAATGTTAGCGCGAAATTAAACTTGTTTCATTGGTAAAACGTGTCTGTGTTTTCCTGTCCGCGCTATACATCTTCACAACTACATCATCATCATCAATGTATTCGTTGTCATAAAAAATTGTCTTTTTACTTCTTTCCCAAGACTACAAATATTCAAGTACAAAGTAACTGGTTTCAACTTATTATAAATAAAACCCTGCTGAAAGATTCGGAATTTTATTTAAAATATAACATAAAAATTTTTCTAGTTTATTTTATTTAATTAAAAAAAAAAGTAGGTGGCGTTTAATGCCGACTGTTCATTTTAAAAGGCCGTCATTTGTTTTCGTTGTGTGAATCTTACAGTATTAAGAATGTAAGAAACTACTAATATTACTTTGTATCGTTTAACTTTTCAAATTATTTAAACTAGTACTTTAAAAGTAAGATATGTTTTTAATTATTCTAAAATCAAAGATATGGCACATTTGTCCTTGTATAACCTCATCTTAACCAGGAAACATTTTTTTTAAATGAATAACTGTTGTTATTTAGCATCTCTCATTGTATACAATGTTTCCAGTCATTTCACATTATTAAATTATAATGAAATGTGCAATGAGAAATTCCTTTATGACAAAATCTTCCAGATTTTATATTTAAGAACTTTTATAACTTGAATTGACATTAAGAAATGACTTTAAAAGTTTGCAAATATTTTGTGATAATTTATTTACGTGACTAATAAGTATGCTTATGAGAACAAATTCGTTTGCTACTAAAAAAAGTCATATAACTATGCTCGTTTCCATCATATACAGTAATGTACTTTTTGTGACTTTCTCCCCCTTAAATTGTAGTGAATAGCCCTGAGTGAGAATTGGAAATAGATACAATGATTGAGATTAACACTATCTGAAGTATGATTAATTGTATTTAAAAATATCAATTTTGATGATGATGCTACAGAAGAATCATTTCTTGGTAGTTCTTGTTTGTAATTTTGAAACAAATTTTCTTTGTGTGAAATCTATTCTTATAACAAATTTGAATTATATCTCTTTTGCTTTCAACAACTATAAGAGATATGATTACAGTAGAGCACCGATTATCCGAATCAGTGGGGGGACTGGGGTTGTTTGGAAAATCGATTTTTCGGATAACCGATTATGTATGACAAAATATATTAACCTATCCCATGTTGAAATTCATTCAAATCCTGGCACGTCCTTAAGTACCCTTTGGTGGTTGTGCCAGTGCTGCCAGCTAAAACACGCACACCAACAAAAATAATAATGGAGTAGCCCAAGACATAGCCAAAGATTGTAGTGCCACAGCACTAGTGGAAATTTAAATCTGTCGACTGGAAAGCTTTCGGTTAATTGACGTTTTGGTTGATCGATATTCGGATAATTGATGCTCTACTGTATTTCTAAAAGTTAGAACAAAATCATAGTCATTATTGGGTTTAAACTATTGACTTCATATAGCAACATATATTTTTGAATTGATTTTCTACAAAAGCTTTTAGATTCCAAAAAACTTTCAGTATGCGTTATATTAGGTAAGATGTGAACTCTGAATGAGGGATTTGCCACTCTTCTATATGAGCAAAACAGTCAAGATATTTGTCTTCAAAGGTCAATTTTTACCATGAACCAATATACTGCCTATTTTCGTCAGTCAAGGTCAGTGCCATAACTAGCCATTCCTGTGCCCTGTGTAAAAATTTGCATTTAGGCCCCTTAATTAATTAGGTTTGGGAAAATAATAAAACAAATACATGCATTTTGGGCACCCTTTCAAGTGGGCCCTGTGCGGGTGCACCTGTTGCACCTGCCTAGATATGGCACTGGTCAATGTGACTATTGCTCAGTTGAGCGATAGCTTACCATGAACCTGTATACTGCTGATTTGTCATGCTCTGCATCTGTATGCACGACTACATGCTCACATGACACTGTGCATGTAGTCGTGCACTTTGGTGCTAGCTGTCACTCACACTTCAGTGCTTACATGGGGTGAACCTCACACTTCCCAAAACTATATAACATCAAGTACTTCACAAACAGTCAAGTTGGCTACTCAAAGCTGGAATAGTCATGTGGGCTAAATAGTTTAATGTGATAGTCTTAGCAGAGCAACACAACTCTGATTGCGTATGACCTGGAGGAGGCTGATTTCATGGGCTCTATCTTATGAATGGTTATTAAATGTAGAGGTATGGTTCCTTTGATGTTTTCGCTCCTATGAGTATGGTCTACAGCTCTCTAAGATCCCAACCCTCTCATTCAGAGGTGTAATTGTACCTTTTATTAATGAAGTTATCAATCTATAGTAGTTTGATTGTTTTTATTTATTTATATTCTCATCACTTAAACAAAGGGATTGTCCATAAATTAAGTATTGCTGTTTTTATACTTTTCAACTATCATTCCTCCTTTAATACTCCTTAATGCTGTCACACATACCCACCCCAAAATTATATAATATGTATCCTTAATTAACCTATTTAGTTGTTTGTACTAAAGAATAGTTCACAGTATGTTATACTGAATGCTAAGTTATTAATAAAATAACATGGTAATATAAACATATGAGCCATTCACAAGCCAAATTGATTAACTCCACATTTCAAATTTTTTTAAATGTATAAGATAGCATATCTATGCTATCTTATACATTTTATATTTTTATACGTTGTTTTTGAAACTGTGTTTTGTGAATATATTGGACTTTGAACTCATATTTGCATTATAAATAAACACTTGGCTTTATTTCCATCATTTTTAGTTGATACATGACAACAGCAGCACGTTTNGAAGCTACTTCAGTATTCAATAAAAAGTTGTGTACAAACATAAATTATTATTATATTAATATTAGCTTATAATATTTCTGGATTTTTACAATCATTATTTATTTATACATAAACTTTGAACCTTAATGATTATCACTATAATTATATCCAATAATCTCTTACAATTATAATATTTTAAACCAGTTCTCACTAATTTTGATGCTTAAGTTTTTATTTATACAATTGTTATTTTTATTTTTAATAATCTCAACACTCTCTTTAAATTTTCTGTTATATTTTTTCTTTTCTTTATGTAAGATTTGTATGTTAGATTTATCTATGTTACAATCGTTTAGTACACAATGATCGTGGAGTACTGATTTTAATCGGTGCTACTTCAAATCGGACGTGTGTTCTTTAACTCTTATTTTTAGTTTGCGTTTCGTCTTGCCTATATAAAAACTGTTGTTTTTGAATGTACACGGTATTTTATACACAATATTTTTCGTTTCTTCTTTATCTATTTTTTGTTTTTTCATACTTTGTTTGGCTTTCAATCTGGAGAATAAATTACCATATTTTGGAGTGAGTTTCATGTTATTTTTCTTCATTTCTATATCTATTTGCTCGTACATATTTTTTATGTATGGAAAACCTGTATATTTTACTTTTGTTTTTTCATTGTTTGTTTTGGTAGCGTTATCTATTATTTGTTGCCATTTGTTAATTAATCTGATTGGATATTTATTTAAATTAAATTTTTCTTTAAATTACAATATTTATGTTTATTTTTCTTAATTTCGTTACTAGTTCTATTTTGTATTTTTGTATACTCCATATAAAAAACATTCTTTTTTATATACAAAGGTATATTAGATTCATATCTTATTGTAGTTTCAATCGAACATGGTTTCCTAAAAGGCTCAAATTCTAGCTTATTTTCTTTTCTTGTGATTACCACATCTAGGTACCGTATACCCCTTCGAAAATCCCCGGACGTCTGTCAGACGCCCTGCGTCAGTTTTTTCAGCGGCATTTTTTTCGATATTTTTCAAAAAATTTCAAAAAATTCAAGTTCTCCAATTTTTTTCAGCTGCAAAAAATGTAATAAATAATTTTCTTATTGCGCGCCAAGTTTTCTCGGGAAAAAAAATATAAAAAAAATGCCGGCGTCTCACAGAAGCCCTGCGACCCTTCTGCGGAAAAAATTCCCCAGAAAAACGCGATTGCGAGAATCTCTATTGTTGATCGCGACCATTGTGCGCATCTGTATTATATTCTAGTTTTTCAGCGATCGCAGCTTCGATTCGCTCTTTTGTAGGTCGATTGACTTTGTTTAAGCCAATACGTGTTTGGTCACCACCCCTGGGCCATAAATATTTCGGTAATTAGACTCCTCTGCCATTTACAGTAAATCAAACAGTTGGTAGAACACAATCAAAGGGAAACTCCTTCTAAAGTTTTATTGGGTATCTTCTGTCTTTGTTGACATTACTGTAACTAATCACAGACTTGTGAAAGGAAAAATTGCCGCGAAAAGTCCCGCCTCCAACCTTCGAAGTAAAATGTAAACAATCACAATAAATTCGCTTTTTAAATCGTTTTTTAGCTCTAAACAACTAATTTAACGTTTTTGACATTAAATTAGGCAATTCGACAATATTTAGGCATGTAAATATATTTTTAAAACTATCTAGCAATAAATATTCCCGGGAAACTCCACCTCCCTATAGTAAGTGTATGGAAGATGTTCTTGCTGTTAATTGGCATTAAAATCTTTATTT
>NW_019384447.1:904272-982351 GCF_000671375.1 Centruroides sculpturatus | reverse complement strand
GATTCAACTTACACAAGGGTAAGGAGCCTTTCCAAGAAACGGAGTTAGCTAGCTTTCCGTTTCAAAAGATAGCTATAGACATAGTCGGACCACTCATGGTTACTCCTAGCGGAAATCGGTATATTTTATCTATAATTGACGTTTTCACCAGGTACTCTGAGGCTGTTCCTATTAAGGACCAGACCGCTAGGAACGTAGCTGATGCCATATTCCAACATGTGATATGCCGGTATGGTTGCCCTGAAATTATTGTTTCGGATCGGGGGGCTAATTTTACTTCCTCCACGTTTCAAGACTTGTGTGATGTTCTCCGAATCAAACATAACATCACTACTGCATACCGCCCGTGTGCAAATTCGGTCTGCGAGCGGTTTAATAAATCTATATGCAGTATTATAGCTAGGATCTCCAAAGGAAATAACGGGAAGTGGGATGAGCATCTTGCTCAGGCGGTGTTTGCCTATAATAACGCCACGCATACGTCTACCGGCGAATCCCCTGCCTTCCTCCTTTTCGGTTTCGACCCCAGGGTCCCTCAGGTCTTTCCTACGGGCCAGCCCACCTACAATCAATTGTCTGATTATCGGAGGGAATTATTAGAGAAGTTGAACACTGTTCGTAACCTGGCTTATTCACGGGGTAGGAGAAACAACTTAAAAAATAGAGAGCGGTGTAATATCAAAAGAAAGGGGCGTGTTTTCAGTGTTGGTGAAAGAGTGTGGCTGCTACGCAAACACCAGGGTAGAAGATTTGGAAAGTTCTCCCCTAAGTATTCGGGTCCCTTCCGCATTACGAGAATTTTAGGCCCAGTAACTGCAGAGTTGGGTGATGGTAGCGGAGGAAAAAAATGTATTGTACATTTTGATCGTTTGAAACCATATTGTTCATATGCTGTATGTAAAGGGCGAGGCCCTTACCGACCCAAGAGTGATGAATCTCCTAATAGGTCTGATGACGATGATGATGATGGAGAAGAGGAGATTACATTACCGTACGGAAGACCACCGATTGCACCCATCAGGATACCAGACGATGACGTACCACCCGAAAATCTTCCCGAATTGGATGACAGCCGTCAAGCTGCTCCTGCAAGCAATAACCGTTACCACCTTCGTAGCAGGAGAGTAGATTACTACAAACTCCATCATGGACTTTGAGCCTTCTCATTGGGGCGTATGTGGCTACACGCCTGTTTTTCTTTTATTAATATTATTATTATTATTATTAGTCCGTATAGTTTTAGTTTAATTTAAACTCTAGAACTTTCCTTCCTTCCGATTTCTTTGTTCCTTTGTCTCGGATTTCCAAGAATTCGCCTCACCCCTGACCCATCAGGGGGTAGCCTTAGACAAAAGACGAAAACGGGTCTGCGAGCGAGGAAAACAAAGGGTTTTTAGGCACTCTTAGGCCGGACTCGGAGAGAGAGAGACGTGTGGCAGAAGGCTCTGGAACAAAAGGTCGGAGGAGCGCTGCAGAAAGAGGCCGTAAGAAGCGCATTGATAGAAGAATTTAGTCGACGATTATAAGACAACGCCGAAACGGACCGAAACGGTTCTAAAAGGAAGAACAGCCGAGACGAGGAACTGTAGAGAACTACCAGGAAATTCGGGTACCCTCTGTCCTTTAATTCTTCTTATTTCCCCTTTCTATCTTTTCTATCTCCTAGTTTATTTTAGTTTTAAGTTAGTTTAAGTTTCCGCGCGCAACTACTTTTGTCAAGAGATAGTTATCGGAAAAGTAACTACCAGTATATTGGTATATCCGGTCGCTCGGGATTTTGGAACGTTTGTAAGTAACAGCGGGAATCCGAACTCATTTTGTAAATATATTAATGTTAGCGCGAAATTAAACTTGTTTCATTGGTAAAACGTGTCTGTGTTTTCCTGTCCGCGCTATACATCTTCACAACTACATCATCATCATCAATGTATTCGTTGTCATAAAAAATTGTCTTTTTACTTCTTTCCCAAGACTACAAATATTCAAGTACAAAGTAACTGGTTTCAACTTATTATAAATAAAACCCTGCTGAAAGATTCGGAATTTTATTTAAAATATAACATAAAAATTTTTCTAGTTTATTTTATTTAATTAAAAAAAAAAGTAGGTGGCGTTTAATGCCGACTGTTCATTTTAAAAGGCCGTCATTTGTTTTCGTTGTGTGAATCTTACAGTATTAAGAATGTAAGAAACTACTAATATTACTTTGTATCGTTTAACTTTTCAAATTATTTAAACTAGTACTTTAAAAGTAAGATATGTTTTTAATTATTCTAAAATCAAAGATATGGCACATTTGTCCTTGTATAACCTCATCTTAACCAGGAAACATTTTTTTTAAATGAATAACTGTTGTTATTTAGCATCTCTCATTGTATACAATGTTTCCAGTCATTTCACATTATTAAATTATAATGAAATGTGCAATGAGAAATTCCTTTATGACAAAATCTTCCAGATTTTATATTTAAGAACTTTTATAACTTGAATTGACATTAAGAAATGACTTTAAAAGTTTGCAAATATTTTGTGATAATTTATTTACGTGACTAATAAGTATGCTTATGAGAACAAATTCGTTTGCTACTAAAAAAAGTCATATAACTATGCTCGTTTCCATCATATACAGTAATGTACTTTTTGTGACTTTCTCCCCCTTAAATTGTAGTGAATAGCCCTGAGTGAGAATTGGAAATAGATACAATGATTGAGATTAACACTATCTGAAGTATGATTAATTGTATTTAAAAATATCAATTTTGATGATGATGCTACAGAAGAATCATTTCTTGGTAGTTCTTGTTTGTAATTTTGAAACAAATTTTCTTTGTGTGAAATCTATTCTTATAACAAATTTGAATTATATCTCTTTTGCTTTCAACAACTATAAGAGATATGATTACAGTAGAGCACCGATTATCCGAATCAGTGGGGGGACTGGGGTTGTTTGGAAAATCGATTTTTCGGATAACCGATTATGTATGACAAAATATATTAACCTATCCCATGTTGAAATTCATTCAAATCCTGGCACGTCCTTAAGTACCCTTTGGTGGTTGTGCCAGTGCTGCCAGCTAAAACACGCACACCAACAAAAATAATAATGGAGTAGCCCAAGACATAGCCAAAGATTGTAGTGCCACAGCACTAGTGGAAATTTAAATCTGTCGACTGGAAAGCTTTCGGTTAATTGACGTTTTGGTTGATCGATATTCGGATAATTGATGCTCTACTGTATTTCTAAAAGTTAGAACAAAATCATAGTCATTATTGGGTTTAAACTATTGACTTCATATAGCAACATATATTTTTGAATTGATTTTCTACAAAAGCTTTTAGATTCCAAAAAACTTTCAGTATGCGTTATATTAGGTAAGATGTGAACTCTGAATGAGGGATTTGCCACTCTTCTATATGAGCAAAACAGTCAAGATATTTGTCTTCAAAGGTCAATTTTTACCATGAACCAATATACTGCCTATTTTCGTCAGTCAAGGTCAGTGCCATAACTAGCCATTCCTGTGCCCTGTGTAAAAATTTGCATTTAGGCCCCTTAATTAATTAGGTTTGGGAAAATAATAAAACAAATACATGCATTTTGGGCACCCTTTCAAGTGGGCCCTGTGCGGGTGCACCTGTTGCACCTGCCTAGATATGGCACTGGTCAATGTGACTATTGCTCAGTTGAGCGATAGCTTACCATGAACCTGTATACTGCTGATTTGTCATGCTCTGCATCTGTATGCACGACTACATGCTCACATGACACTGTGCATGTAGTCGTGCACTTTGGTGCTAGCTGTCACTCACACTTCAGTGCTTACATGGGGTGAACCTCACACTTCCCAAAACTATATAACATCAAGTACTTCACAAACAGTCAAGTTGGCTACTCAAAGCTGGAATAGTCATGTGGGCTAAATAGTTTAATGTGATAGTCTTAGCAGAGCAACACAACTCTGATTGCGTATGACCTGGAGGAGGCTGATTTCATGGGCTCTATCTTATGAATGGTTATTAAATGTAGAGGTATGGTTCCTTTGATGTTTTCGCTCCTATGAGTATGGTCTACAGCTCTCTAAGATCCCAACCCTCTCATTCAGAGGTGTAATTGTACCTTTTATTAATGAAGTTATCAATCTATAGTAGTTTGATTGTTTTTATTTATTTATATTCTCATCACTTAAACAAAGGGATTGTCCATAAATTAAGTATTGCTGTTTTTATACTTTTCAACTATCATTCCTCCTTTAATACTCCTTAATGCTGTCACACATACCCACCCCAAAATTATATAATATGTATCCTTAATTAACCTATTTAGTTGTTTGTACTAAAGAATAGTTCACAGTATGTTATACTGAATGCTAAGTTATTAATAAAATAACATGGTAATATAAACATATGAGCCATTCACAAGCCAAATTGATTAACTCCACATTTCAAATTTTTTTAAATGTATAAGATAGCATATCTATGCTATCTTATACATTTTATATTTTTATACGTTGTTTTTGAAACTGTGTTTTGTGAATATATTGGACTTTGAACTCATATTTGCATTATAAATAAACACTTGGCTTTATTTCCATCATTTTTAGTTGATACATGACAACAGCAGCACGTTTCGGGCATAAAGTCCCTCATCAGTCAACTAAAAAAAAAAAATACAATTTTTTAAAATATTACATAAAATATCTTACAAAACAGAATTAAAATAATGTATATTTCTTACCATATCCATTTTTAATCTGTTAGACATACAAGGTCTTAATTGGCGCACACAAATTATTTAACAATAAGTGGAGTAATTTCATTAAAATTTGTTATAAATGATCTTTTATATATTTGACGGTATCCTGGAGTCTTAGACATAAACACATACATATTTCAAAATAGAAATAAACTATTTTTTACATTATTGTTTTTTAACTGTACCTGCATTACATACTGCATTGCAGTGTTGTACTGATTTGGATATTACAAAGAAAGTTATTATTAATATTAACAACAGCATAACTTTTATAGATAATTACAATCAACATTAATGTATGTTGTGTATATTATAATATTTTCATCCAGTTCTCATTTATTTTTACACTTAAATTTTTGTTGATACAATTTTTAGCTGTTAAAATTGAGACACTTTCTTTAAATTTTCTATTATACATATTTTTCTCTTTGTATAGGATTTTAACATTATTTTTATCTATATTACAGTCATTTATTAAACAATGGTCATGAAAAACAGAGTTTAGTCGATTATATTTGAGATCTGCAATATGTTCTTTTACTTATATACTCAGTTTGTGTTTAGTTTCTCCTATATAGTAGTTAGTTGTATTACAGGCACATGGTCTTATATACTACATATCTTATACACTACATTCTTTGTTTCTTGTTCTTTATTATCTACTTTATTAGGTTTTACCAGTCTTAATCTATTTTCTAATTTTTCGTATTTTGGGGCTAGTTTTGTGTTTATTTTTTGTAAGTCTTTGTTGATATTCTCATATAGTCCTTTTATATATGGAAAACTGATATATTTTGTATCTATATTTAGCTTTTTTGATTTTTTATTATTCATTTTACTTTTTATCTTCTTTTCCCAGCGATCTATTAAACTATTAGTATATCCATTGAGAACAAATTTCTTTTTTAGTTCTTTTATGTAAACATTTATATCTGTAAGATTGCTAGTTCTTGTCTTAATTTTTATGTATTTCATTTTAAAAATGTTATATTTTATATATGAAGGAATATTAGAGTCATATCGAATTGTTACATCTATAGAGCATGGTTTTTTATAGGGTTTAAATTCTAAGTTATTGTTGTTCCATTTTATTGTAACATCTAAATACTTTTATTGGCTTTATTCTCTTCTTCTACAGTAAAGTGTATTTCTTTGTTTATGCTGTTTATGGTTACTTTAATATTGTTGATCGTAGTTTCACTTTCATCGTATATTATTAAAACATCATCAACGTAGCGCCTATAAAAGTTTATCCCTTACATTTTGTTTATCTTCTCATCTATGTCTATCATCACCATCTCTGCCAATTTTGGTCCTACTACAGAACCCATACTAATCCCATCGTTTTGAGTAATGTTTACCTTCCATTTCAAAATAGTTACTGCTATACAAAAAGTTTATTAAGTCTATTATTTCTTGTTCTACATTAAGTTTTTTTAGTTTTTTATCTACAATGTCCCATACCATTGAAGGGTACATATTAGTAATATCCAAACTTGTTTGTATATTACTAATATGCACCCTCAATAGTATGGGACATTGTAACGATGACTCAATTAGATATTTTCATGTAGGACTAGGACAGATGGCTTTCAGATCAAATTACCTTTTTCTACAACAGACACAGAACCAACTTCTGGTGCATATAATACAAAAATTAAACACTGCACAAACATTTCCAACTCCTTCAAAGTTCTTCAGGTGCAATTCAATGGTTACCCGATGGAACGTTATCAGAACTAATGCCTATTTGTAAAAATTTTTAAAACAACATAATTCAAATGACCGTTCAAAAATATAAATTTAATGCTGTGTAAGTTTAATCATGTGCATAACGATCATTCGGTTAATGACTATAAAGTTTTGTCTAACAGGACTGCCATGCTTTCAACAACACCATTTTCTCCTCAAAATTGATACAGGATGACTCAAAGTTAAAATTTAAAAATTTCTACAGCCTCCAACCATCTTAGATGCTCTGTGTGTGATGATGTGAGGATTCTTTGTTTTTGACTCCCCAGATGTCCCAAAGTTGTTTGCATTTGTCAAGACGTACAAATGGGCAACAACTCTGTCCTGTAGTAGACAAAGCCAGAGCACTCACCTGCTTACTAGAAAAGGCCACCTATACCCTTCTCACAGCTCAATTAAAGAGGTATCCTTTTGTGATTACAAGCTCAGTGGAACTCAAACAAAAGGGGTTTTCCCTCCCCAGTACATCACCATTCTAAACTTTAATTCTCTGTACTCCTCCATCAAACTTCCACCATTTTTTGTACGCTCTGTGATATCTTTTTTATCTCATCAGTGATGACACTCTACATCAGCGTCTTTTAGAATTGGCACACTTGATTTGTTACGATTCAGTCTTTCACTTTAAAGAGATAGTGTACTGTCAAGGAAGAGGGATTCCAATGGCTAGCTTAATGTCAGGAGACCTATGTGAGATGGTGATACGACAGTTATAGAATAAGGTCTCCCCAACATTCTTCTTTACAGGAGAATGTTGGGGAGACCTTATTCTATAACTCCTTTTGAAGTTTTATTCTTATTTTGAATACTACTATTTTTTTGTAAGTTATTGTCCAAAATTGAAAAGTTTAATAAACTATATCAGTTTCTTCTGAGATAGTATACAAACTAAAACTTATTCTTTCACTGTTTTCATTGTATAAATATAATAAAAGTTATCAGCAAAACATGGGTCAATTAATTAATTGAATTAGTAAAATTTTGGAATGGATTTCCAAAGAAATTATGATTTATGTTTGATAATGATCTTTTACTATTTTAGATGATTGATAATGTAATTTATAATTCTGAATCTTATTAGATATTTGAATTTATAATAATTGTATTTTTTGAATGTTTTCAGAATTATGAAGAGTTTCATTGCATAAATTTCAATGGCTTTGAGTATTATTAGACGAAACGCTTTAACATGTTTAAACATGTCAAAATCTATTAGGAAACAACCTTCTTCGGATGTTGCTGCATTCCGAGAAGTTTTAAAGAAATCCTCTCATATTGTAGCATTGACAGGAGCAGGAATCAGTGCAGAGAGTGGTGTTCCAACATTTCGAGGTGTTGGTGGATATTGGAGAAAATACAATGCCCAAGTAAGTGATTTTATTACTATTATTATATTATGTACTTTTATTTCTATTTTTTTTAAATGTGTTACCAATTTTTATTTAATTTAGAATTTAGCAACACCAACAGCATTTTTATCAAACCCATCTCTTGTTTGGGAATTCTACAGTTATAGACGGGATCTTGTGTTAAGTAAACAGCCAAATCCAGTAAGATAATTTTTTTTCTTTGATACCAAGAATGATTTTAAACAATAATAATTTGCTACAAAGTACTTGAGTGTCAATTCTTTTTATACAAACTTTTATTGTTTATTAATAACTATTAAAGAAAACAAAAGAAAGTAAGGAAGCAATACAGAAAGTTTTGCAATTTATAAATGCAAATAAGTAAGTAATAAAAATTTCTAAAAAATTAAAATATGTGGCACAATAAATCTGTCCTATTGTAAGGAATAATTCACAAATTTATTCATAGTTATTTATTTAAAATAATTTCCATTTTTTAATAATAGAATACAACACGAGCCTAAACATAAAGATACTTAATACATTGAAGTTTTAAATCACAGATCCAATGTGTCAACAAAATAATAATTCGTACTTAATACTTAATGTTCAATGCTGCTCAAATGCTGAATTATTTGCCAGTAGCATCATAATTGTCAGATTTTAACATAATTTTAAATTATATTGAATAGAATAAATTTATTTGCCATAATCTATAATTTTAATATGAATTTGTATAATTTAGTTTTCAGTATATACATTTTGCATATAAAAGTAAATAATGTACTTGTATTTTCAGTGGCTGCAATACTCTGACAATAAAACTATTAAGTGGATATTAATTCTATTTTAAGCTGTGAGTTGCACTTCAGGAATTTCCTAACATTTGTATTTTTCCCTTTTTCATCATTTTCATTTTTGAACTGAAATCCTCATTATTCTCCTGATTAGATGTTTTCCTTCAGATACTGTTGAAATTTGAGCAAAAAGCTTTTTCAGATATAACTGTTTTTAAGGAAATCCCCATCTTGCAACTCTTCATAGAAATTAAATTAGCATATTGGTAATTTATGTGAGAAGTAGTTGTACAGAGTATGATCACTTATTAATTTGGTTAGAATTTTCTGACCCAAATTAGCCAAAAGGCTAGAAATCCTGTGCTTCAAGGTTACACCTTACAAATCTAATGTTATTTTTCAAGTAATAGGTCATTGCTGATATTATAAAATGAAATTCTAAAATAGTAATAATCTAAACATTTGATTACTGAAGCAGATTCTTTTACTAATCTCCATGATTTCTATATCTAACTCTTCTCAATTTCTTTTCATAGGAGTCTGAAATATATATTTTTTAATCTGCTGAAGTCTATAATCCTGATTGACTTGGACTGCATGTGTAAAGCAATTGCTAAAGTTGTTCTTTATGTAGTGTAGGTTTGGTGCAAAATCAATTATTGTCTTGAAGTATACATAGCAAGACTCTGCAAATATGGTTATTTGGGGTTTATTTATTTATTTAGAGAAAGGAGTTAGTGGCTACACTCACTGGTATAGCCATAAGGAAAGAGATTGGAAGAGAGTGGAGAAGAGTGGGATAGCGGTGGAAAGTAGTTGATAGAGTGCAGTGGAGATGGGAAATAGAGATGAAAGTTAGAGATTGTAAATGGAAGAATCAAGTTCTATGATCACCATGCTGGATTCTATATATAGAAACAAAAAGGGTTAGAGTAGCTCATATAAGAGCTGATGATTACGAGGAATATTATAAGACCATACAAAACAAAGATTATGCATGGTTAGATTTTTGGGATTTAACCTCCATTTGAAAATATTAAATAAAACTGTAACTAAACAGTAAAATTAGATTTAATATTGTATGGTTTATCAATCTCGAGAATGAATTGGATATGAGTTACATTCAAAACAAATTAAAATTACATAAAATTCAGAGAAATAAAATTTAAAGTTTATACAATGGGTTTATTTTATTATAGATAACTGTTCCCAGACTATCACAATAAATAAAAATATTTACAGCAAATAAACTGAAATGATTTCAGGTAATAACTCAAACTTATCTGTGATGCAGAGATAAATATATATTAATTGTGTATCACATTTTAGTTCTTCAAAACCGCAATGCAGCATAATAATCAACACTTGGCATAAATGTGTATCACATTGTTTGTGTGCGATAAGTTGTACATTGTTAATTACTATAATAATTTTAAAATTATGAGAAACTTTCAGTATGTTTTCAATAATTTAAAAAATAAAAAATATAGTATAAACATAAATTATTTTTATTATGGCAGTTAAGAGGTTTATAATATAGTTTAAAGAGGTTTATAATATTTTGTTTGAAATATCAAAGTTGAAAAGCTATTTCCAATTTTAATGTTTTAGAAATAATTGAAAAATTCAAGGCATCAGAATGCTATGCCATTACTTTTTGTTTGGATACATTTATAATTTTATTAAAGAATGTTATAATACACATCAATATCAATTCAGCATTCATTTAACTTTAACATATTAATTATATTATTATATGAATTGTCTTTCACTTATGAA
The DNA here is from genome assembly GCF_000671375.1 of Centruroides sculpturatus. Classification (NCBI taxonomy): domain Eukaryota; kingdom Metazoa; phylum Arthropoda; class Arachnida; order Scorpiones; family Buthidae; genus Centruroides; species Centruroides sculpturatus. The sequence goes on along the minus strand of NW_019384447.1, from coordinate 971,921 downwards.
AAAATTTTAATCTGATGATGATGACAAATTATGTACACTGTTGAATTTTTGAGATTAGAACTTGTGGAAAAGATCATTAAACACAAATTATTGATGTAGTAAGTACTATTTATTTGAAATGGATTTAAAACAAAATTTCTTAAATGTCACAAATGTTAAAAAATAATACAGAATCTGTTCTTTTATTAACTTATATTTAATTATTCTATATTGATAATTTTCAAGTATTAGTTGATAATATGTTGGATTATTTTCAATTAACTGATGTTTTACTTTATTTCTGTATAGTTGTTTGTTGTATCTCTGGGCATTTTTTGAATTAATAATGCATTAATGAGCATAAAAAAAGTATGTATTAGAATATTTCTGTTAAGATTGTTTACAAAAGTTACAGCCTAAGGCATAGCACTGTTGCTTTAAGTTTTTCAGTTCAGAAACATTATTATTATTCTTTTACAGTATGATTTATTTTCAGCAAAAGAAAAGATGCTGCATTTTCTTTCTAAATTAATCACACACTGGAATTCATCTGAGAATCAGAAAGCTGGTTGTTTTTTGTAAGGAGCAATAATCTGAAATTGCAGAAGTTGAATTGTAATGTTTGTCTCAGAACTATTTAGAAATGTCCTTGGAAATGTTGCATACTTTGTGTTGTAATCTTTGTTTATAGTTGTAATGGTTTAATTTCTCATACATGTATTTAACCTATGCTCTGTAGATATTAACACGTGTTGCTACATTAATTATAGTTCTTTAACTTTATCATTATAAAATATAATAATGTTTAATAAAATAAACTGTCTCAAATCTGAATTTGGAAGTATATGAAGTTTAAGCATTTATTTCATTGGAAAATAATGTTTTTAAAAGTACAAAAAATATTAAATAAAATCCAAAGCTAGGGAGTACAAAAAATATTAAATAAAATCCAAAGCTGGCATTGGACTGTTTAAGAGTGGGTGTATGTCAGCATTTACATAAATATTTGCCAATTCCAACTCCTTAACTGACTACTTTAAAATTATTTTCACTTTCCTTGCTGTTATAGAATATAACATATAGGTTTGATTATTTGTCAAATTTTGATCTCCTCTGGAGTTTTGCATTTTTGACATTTTGACACTTTGTGAGCCCAAAAGTGTAAAAAAAAAGAAACCTATACAAAATTCTGTATGTGTGTGACTATTGGCTTCTATTTTGCTTTGTATCTTGGGAGTGGATAAACCTAAAATTTTGAAACTAGGCAGGTTATATATATAGGACATTGCAAATTTTATAATCCTTTTGCCTTTTGAATAAGGTAAAATTAATGGCTACAATCTTCTAATTATCATTATACCACCAGTTCATTACTAATTAGTAAATTATATTATATATATATATAAATACTAAGCAGTTGGAGTTGGCAAGTTGAAAATATTGACTAGAGTCGAAGATGGCAAAAAAAACTCAAACTCTCCAGCACTGATAAAATCTATTCTTAACAGATGTTGAGTTAACATTTAAAATTTAAGTTTCTTATTCATTGATAACCAGATTTGAGATTGTTTATTAATTTAGAAATAAAATAAAATCTTAAATTACATTGAAAAATCTAATTTAGTTAATGTAGTTAGAAAAATGTTATAATTTGTACTGAAGTAAAAGTCTGTTTTAGCAAGTGTTCTGAATGTTATTTTAAAATTTATAATTCTAAATACCATGAACATTTTTAAGAGAGATGATTCTGATGAAATATTGTGTGAATTATATTAATTAATTAATATTATAGAATATATAGTATTTAAGACATTTCTACGTTGCAGTTTCTGTTTATATATATTTTTGTATAACTTTTTAACATAGAAAATTGATAAAACAAGTCAAATGTGTTAGAAAAACAGCTTAGATTGGGACATGTATGTCATTCTTCACTGAAGTAATTAAAAAATAGAGAAAACCTTACATAGTTTTGCAAATTTATTATTATTTATTTATACTGCATAGTTTAAGAGCTAAATTATATTTTATATTTATTGAAACATTCCTAAAACAGCATTATTATTAAATCAAAATTAATTAAAAGAATTGTTGAGAAAAAATTTTAAAAAGTATGATTTTAATTTAATGCCACAATAATAATAAATTGAAAAACAAAATTGCTTGCATTGGAAACCAAAACAATTTGTTTTGAAATATTCATAATCTTCAGCAACATCTTTAGGAACATCTTTAGGAAACAAAACATTTCAAAATAAATGTTTTGTTTCCTAAAGCAAGCAGCTTTAATTTTAATCTGATTTTTGTTTGGGCTTTTAGATTTATTAAGAAATTTAATTATAATAATAAAGTTATTCAGAAATATGTAGATAATCATTTTGTACTGCAATTATCTGTTTGTGTAATGAATGATTAAATTGAATTATAAATTTTTTTTTTGTATGGAGAATTTGTGAATAATTTTAAAACTAGCAATGTTTTTGAATACTTGTTATCAAGGACTTTTATTACAGTACTAAATAACAATAATGATTTTGTGATTTTCTGTAATTTGTCTTTTAGTTAATGATTTGGATATACTATAATTGTAAGATTTTATGAATCGGTTTATTTTTAGAAAAAGTTTAATTGCCATGTTATGAATTTAAATAGGCACATAAGGCATTAGCCGAAGCTGAAAAGAAATTAGCTTCTGAAGGGAAAAAACTAGTTGTAATCACTCAGAACATAGATGAATTGCATAAGGCTGCAGGAACAAAAAATCTGATAGAATTACATGGTAAGTAGAATTTTACTTGTAATATAATTTTTCTGAAATAAAATTTCTAAGATGTACAAACATTTTAATCATTTTTATGCCAATAGTGTAGATTCAGACTTTGTAAGCTACTCCAGATACAGAAAATTTTTCATGATCTAAATACATTATCACACTAATTTGTTGAAGTGGGCAGCAAGCAAGTACATAAATAGATTCATCCATTTACCAGATTCCTCCAGACACACTTGTCTCTGCATACTTCTTTTGCTTCTGTCACTTTCATCTTTCTTCTAGAAGACTTTCTTACATTTCTCATGCTCATAATCTATCATTCATTCAAATGCTCATCCACTTGCTTCAACTATGATTTCCTTGGTTGTCCCTGTTTTGCTTCTCTTCCTCTTTTCTATAGTATACTTTTTTCAATAATTCCTCTTCATTCATTCCCTCAAAGTGGCCAAGTGACCATGAACTATACTTGCTGATCTTTTATATGACATTTTCTTTTTCACAACAAATTTTTCTATGATAATTCATTTCTCATCTCATCACATGCTCCCCTCAAATATCTCATTTCATGATCTACAATAATACATAATATAATAACTAGGCAAATAAACAAAGGAAGAATATATTGGAAATTTTAAATTCTTTCATTTATTAAAAATTAATCTATTAAAATTATAACAAATTACACATCACAAGTAATTTTTCACTTAATTTTTTTTATTACAAGGTTAATGTTTGAATATGATATCTAGCAATAAGTTCATTGTTCGTTAGGCATAAGTGCAGACAGTATTTTAAATGTTCATCGTTTTCTTAGCATATAAACATTTAAAATACTGCCTACACTTGTATCTCATTAAATTTATGTTCTCATGTACATAAATATACATATTCATGTATAAAACTATCCTATATTTTACACTTTGCAGTATTCATTGTAAATACATTAAATCCACATAATATGCTTGTATGCATGCACTCTGAACAATTATATTAATCACTATCAATAACCATTAATCTTTGCAAGCTATAATCATATGTGAATAAATCAGCGTATGTGCATTGCTTTGTCATTACAAGATACTAAGTATTCATTCAATTGTATGTACTGTACTTAGTGATTGACTGTTTGATCACCTCTAGTGTAGATTAAAATTATATCTTTAAAAATTTATAATTTTGTTAATTAATATAATAAAAACTACTACTCAATAATGATGATATTGGTATAATTAAATTTTTAAATAATTTTTTAATGTATTTTTACTATGCACAGTTTTATATAACTCTGAAACAATGGTGGACTGGCCCACTGGAAAATTCCATATTTTTTGGTGGGCCATTTGCTTGACAACCATTCCCATAATATAAGCCCATATATAAATACATATACATATATACCAAATATAGTTTCATATATATATATATATATATATATATTTTACCCAGATCAAAATTTGTAGCCAATCTAATACTGAGTGGAATAAGTTCTATTAAATATCTTAGAGTTAAAAATTAATAACTTCTGTAATGTGTATTTATTAGCTTTACTTGGATAAATCAAATAAAACGAATAAAATAAAGTCAGGTTCCTCAGTTATTAAAAAATTTTGTAAGGCATGTTGTTTCCTTTCTGTGCCTTCTATTAAATTAATGATTTCTGGATTCGCTATACTAATAATCTATATAAATAATCATTTATTTCTTACTTTCTCCAAGGGTTAAATAGTTAAGTGGGGATAAATTTTAAAACGAATCGGAAGCAAAATGTTCCATGTCTCTCTCAGATAACAATCTATATAATTGTAAAATTTCTTCATTAGATAAATTTTGTAAATTTACATCAGAAACTGTATTATCAATCAATTAAAAATCAATCAAATTTTAAAAACAAAAAAAAAAAAAAAAATGTGTAGTTTGATGGATTTACTCTTGCAATGTTAGAAGATTTATTAATCAGATTTCAAAAGATGCAAGCATTTTATGATTAAAAGAAAAAATTGTATTCTATTTGTTAAATATAGATATGAAAGTAAATTTAATAAGTATGAACATGTTCTTAGAAAAAGTAATGATAAATAATTTATTAATGCAAATGAAGATAATGATTATATTCTTATATTCTTGCTTATATTATTTGCATATTTCATTTTGGATTATTTTTAAGTAAATTTTAATTAAAAGATTATTTTATTTATATAAAACAAAATTTTAAAATAAGAAAGATTCATTCAGTTCAAAAAAAAAATTTTTCCCCAACATAAATTTTTATTTAGATTTTAATTTACATTAGCATGCAATTGCTGATCAAAAACTAATCTTGATTTTCTTTCAACAGGTACACTCTTTAAAATTCGATGCACCAAATGTGGTGATGTTACAGAAAACAAAGACAGCCCTATTTGTCCAGCTCTTGAAGGCAAAGGGTGAGAAATAATCTGGTCTTGTTCACTTTAATATTTTTGATTTGATTTGAATAGAATATATTTTGGTAAAATCAGAGTATACTGTTAATTGGAAATTAATGCTATGGTCATTAATTTACATTTAATATTCACTTAACTTATTCACTTTACATCAACTTTTATTACTAAAAAATTATAAAATTATCTTACAGCATAAAATACAAAATAATCCCATCTTAGTTTAGAATGTTCACTGTAATTTTGATATTTTAGGAAATATTCAGTATATTTGTATATATAAAAATTGTTTTAAAATGTTTGTTGTAAACTTCATATAAATTTTTACTTGTATGAGAACTCCGTGACATCTTATCACTGACCTGGTCTTTGTTGTGGTCCACACACACCTATATAAGGAGGAGGTGGTGTCATTCAGGATGATGAGAAAGTGTGATCTGTGTATGTGAATGGTGATGTTAGATACCTAGATAAGAACTCTGTTTACAATTAACACCTGTTTACTAGAATGCAAAAGACATTTTACAAAAGTTTGGGAGATTTCCTTTTTCTTAAAAACTAACTCAACAGGATACACAGTGAGTCTGATGACAGTGATGGACTGGGAATACAAGGATGTTCCCAGGGTTCACTTATTGGCAGATCAGTGTTCTGTACTAATACAATAATAGAAGGAATTAGTCTCACACGTATCACTCAATTAAAAGTTAGACTGTCTTGGTGGAAAAAAGCTTTCAGCCTTGAGTTTCAGGAATTTTAAAGGTTTCACATCTGCAATTGGATGTTCTAGTTGGTCATGATCTCCTTCTTCCCCTTTTTTCAATTGACCCCTAGTTGCCAGGGCTATAATATATATATTATGTCAAACCTTTGGGAGTTTCTTCCTTACCTTCCCATTTCATTACCGTTGCATTCCTGTCAATTCAGGTCCTTACAATTGTTCTTTGGGAGGATGCCCATGGAGATATAGAGGTGCCCCACCTGTCAATTCCAATCTCATATTCTTTGTGTAGTCGGTAACACATCCACTTGCTGAACCCTTCTGCCATTTTTATCTGGATGGAAAGAAAGGAATTATAGTACATGCTAGAGTGTTAGAGAAGTCTATCATTTTAAAGATTGTGAGATTAGAATTTATTTTTGAATTTATTAAGTATTCTATCTTGTGATACAGAGTGAAAACACAATTTTTCTTTTAATTTTCATCTCCCTTCTGACAGAGGAGAAGACCCGATTCCTTATTTCTTCCAGGTTTGATAGTTACTGTGACAAAGAGGATCTGATCCATCAACATGTGACTGATTGTATTAGATGATAGCATTAAGCAATCTTCATTCTGCATTATATTTGGAAGGTCTGCTGTAATGTTTTGTGGAAGAGAGTACCAACTTTTATTATTTTTCCTCTACCTTGAAAGGGAGTAAATCAATGTCTTTGACATTGATTTACTCCCTTTCAGTGTCCCACACTTGTTAAGATTTAATCATTATATGTCAGCAAAAGACAAGATTTGAATCTAAATCCCTTCTTTCTGCAGTCAGGACTTTCATAATTTTTCATAACAGTGAAATGTATATACAGTAGGGCATTGATTATCCGACCCCCGATCAACTGTCACACCAGTTAACCGACCGTTCTAGTTGGCAAATTCAAATGTCCACTAGTGATGTGGCGCTACAATATTTGGCTATGTCTTGGCTACTTTAATATTATATTTACGTGTTTTAGCTGGCAACACTAGCTCGACCATGAAAGGGAGCCAGGATTTAAATGAGGCTTAACTTTCTAATTTTTAACGATACAATAGCGATGATTATTATTTTAAAAAATTTTTGTTAGGCTTAACATCGATGAAAATTCAACGCGAAGTAGGTTAATAGCGATATACTAATATACTAATATACTAATTACATGGGATATACTAATATACTATACTAATAATGTATTTTTTCATATTTTTCGGTTATCCGTTTTTTCAGTTATCCGATCAACCCCAGTCCCCAATTTGAGTCGGATAATCGATGCTCTACTGTATGTAATACATTATGCTTTATTTCAGTATTTAAAATAGCTAAATTTATTTTTGATATATTACATTATTTTCAATTTCTTTTTCTGAATGTGATTTTCCACTTTATTAAATTTGTTGCACAGTTTTAGATGATATTTCATTTATAAATATTCTATTTTATCAGAGCTCCAGATCCAGACACTAAAGATGCCCGAATACCAGAAGAACTTCTTCCAAGGTTAGGTAACTTTTAATAGAAATATTCTGAGTTTATTTAATTAACATAAGTATTAAACTCAAATTTAATGGAAAAATGGTTAGATGTTCGAAATGTGATGGATTGATGCGACCACACGTTGTTTGGTTTGGCGAATCTCTGGAACCAGATGTTCTTGCTGCTGCTCAGAGAGAATTAGAAGAATGTGATTTATGTCTTGTGGTAATTATAATATACACACTTTAAATCAATTGAATTGTATTTTGTTTGATTTTTTAATACTGTAAAATTTGTAGATTGGAACATCCTCTGTTGTCTATCCTGCTGCAATGTTTGCTCCTACAGTAGCCAAAAGAGGAATACCTGTTGCTGAATTCAATCTAGAAACTACCCTAGAGACAAGTAACTTTGGGTAAGGTATTTTTAAACATAAAATAAATTATAATTTTTTCCTACTTTAATGTTAAAAATAATTTTTGCAGTTTTCATTTTGAAGGACCATGTGGTACAACTTTGCCTACTGCTTTAGTTTTTGATTAAATGTTTAGTTTAAGAACCATGTGTGATAAATAAGATGATCAGAGTAAAAATTTTCAGGTGTGTGTGTTTGTTTTATATCCTCTAAACAAAGTATAATTTGTGTATTTTTAAGCTGCATAGATTCATTTTTAAATAAAGGTAAAGATAAAAATTTAAAATTAGTTTGTCTTTTATTAAACTTTTTACAAAACTCATTTCTCTTGTTTCTGAAAAAATAAAATTTGTTTATTACGTTAATAATATATTAAAATTTTGGAATATCTATAAATTACCTGTTGCAGTATAAAATTATGTTGTTGTAGAAGATCTCTGGCAACATTATTGATATGCTTAAATCTCTCAGGTCCCAGATGTATACCACCATACCATCTTGATACTACAACTATCACATTTTTAACATCCAAAATCTATGAATATGAAAAATTAAATGAATGGAAATATTATATTCTGCATTAATAAAAGACTGGACAAGATATGCTTGCAACTATGTTAGAACAGAGATTTATCTTAGAAAATCTAACATGTTTTTCTTATTTAAATTATCAAAAACAAATGACAACTGAATTCTGAAAATTTTTTTACAATTTGATTACACTGGTTTTTGCTTTCAATTATCAGACTTTTCAATTTATTCATATTACTACATGCAATGTCTGTGAATGTCTTTCCAAAAATATAAATTTGCATTTAGTCATTTCTCTATGTTTAAATTCCAAATAAAACAAAAATTGAAAAAAATTTCTGAATAGTTTATCAACAAATTTTAGTATAAGTCTCAGTTATGCAAAAAGTTTTTACAGAAAACATCTACGCGAAAATTATTCTTGTAATTAAATTTTTTCACATTCAAATTGCCTATTGTATTTATCTTCTAGAAAATTTACTTATACAGTGGTACCTCAGTATACATCTGCTTTAGAATATGTCCAATTCAGAATATGTCCTGTTTGGACAAAACAAATTTTGCTCAGTATGCGACTTAATTCAATTATACGCTCCAGCTATGAACAAGTAGTACTATTGGTGTACTAGACCAGATTAGACGTTCGCGGTGCCACGGTTTATAACTTTGTTAAATTTCTTCTGATTTTAATTTGTAAGTAAAATTTTATTATTTTTATTAATCCTGTATTGCAAAAGGGCCAAATGAAAAGCAACAGAAAACTAAAAAAAAAAATGACTAGAATCACAATGGAACTGAAAAAAGAGATCGTTGAGAAATATGAAGGTGGCATGCGTGTTCAAGATTTAACTGTTGTATACTGTATTCCGAGAACGTCAATATCAACAATAGTGAAAAATAAAGACATTATTAAATCTGCTAACGTTGCGAAAGGGGTTAAAGCCAGCCATCTTTTTTACATGAGAACAGATTAATCATTTTTACATTACTTCTTATGGGAAAAGTTGATTTGGTATAAGTCCAAACATCAGGAATAGATTAAGGTTGTATACCGAGGTTCCACTATATATATAAGTAAAAGAAAATATAAAAACACTAGCAGGTGGGCCCGGCGTTGCTCGGGCAAAAGTAACGATAACTAAGATAAAGATTATTATGTTACAGTCAACCTTACCCATTTTCACAGAATGCAAGAATTGGGTCCCCTTGTTTCCAGACGAATTAGAGAATTTTTAGATGGGTCTAAAAATATGTTCGATTTACCACAAAAACGAAAAAAACTGCATCTGCGTCTTGCATGTCACTTTCTCTTAACAATTCCATTGTTGNCAGCTATAGATCATTATGAATACACGCATATTTTTGACAGATAAAAGGAATTGCAAGATTCAGAAATAAAGGAAAAACTTTAAAATTTTTGGATCAAATTTTCTAAAATAGTTATTTAGTAGGCCCATGTAATTTTTACTACTAACATTTTTAAATTATTAAATTTAAAACAGTTTTAATCTCAACTATTATCTTACACAGTTCTTTCTTAAGAATCAAATTCTTTGAAATATTTTAAATATTAAATATAATAGTTAACTTAATTCATATTAATTTTATTAAAAAAATGTAAAAAAACTTTTGATTTATGATAATTTTTATTTTGGTAACAACATTGAAATCCGAAGTTTATTTTTTTATTTTAAAATCCCAAACAAGATGTTTGGTTTTATAAGAGATACGCTAGAATGGAGATAGGTTAGCCACAGAGGAAATACCGAAGATTTTATGACTCATACACCCTTCTATTTACTGCTGATGGAAAGTCTTTGAGTTGATGTCAAACTTTATTGACATTAGGTTTCGTATTTGGTGACATCATCACCTATTTAGTTTCATATTAAGGACTAATACTAGACAAAACCGAAATGAGAAAACTTTGAAATGAGTTAGTAATATTTGTTCAGTTGTAGAAATATCTACATTTAGTATTTTCTCTTAATATTTATGATTTAAATGATTTATATGATTATTGAATAAGCCATATCAGTTCCCTTAGAATATATCTTACTATTTTAGAAAATATTCAAAGGCAATGGAATCCTTTTTGCACACATCTGACAGTACTTACTGTATAACTCTTCCTTTATGTGTTGGATAATGTAATGTGCTTCAATGCTAACATTGAGGAACTCAATCAATGCAGTTTTATATCTATTTTCATTGTGGAGCTGCTTGGACACCGACTGCAAATGTCATTTCCCAATTTCCTTGTTAAAAAGTCACAGTTAATATATATCATATTATATATTCGCTCAAATCTCTTTGCAAGTTTGACTTAGCAACTTCTTTATTTTGAATTGCAACATCTTTACTTCTTTGTTTTTATACACATATGAGTCTAGAAAAATTAACAATTACCTACACCATAATAAATAACTGGTGGAAATTGAAGTGTTACACCCAGATGGAATTGGTGGAAATTTATGAAACTTGGTAAACATGTACAGGGGCATACCCAGAAGAAATGATCACAAAATGAAATGAATTAAGCAAGGTTTTATTGCTGTTTGGTACATGTTTCAGTAAGTGGTATGCCCACCTTGAGCATGGATACACTCTTGGTTCCTTGCAGGCATTGAATCAATAAGTGCTTGAATGTCTTGGTGTATGTCTCTCTATGCCTGCACAACTTGTGCAGTCAGTTGTTGTACAGTGTGTGCTAGATTGCTATGAGATGTAATCTGTCTATCCATGGCATTCCAGACATGCTCTATAGGGGATAAATCTGGAGACTGGGCGGGCCAATCCACGATTGCGACACTTTGCAAGGCCTGTTTTGTGATGGCAGCAGCATGAGGACGGGCATTATCTTATTGGAAGATACGATTTTGGATGGTGTTCATGAAAGGTATGACTACTGGATGGATCACCCTGCCTACATACTGGCGGACGGTCATTGTGCCTTCAACAACCACTAACTCGCTCCTGCTCTTGTAACTGATTGCCTCCCAAACCATGACACCAGGAGTTGAACCTGAGTAACACTCTGAAATTACAGCAGGGTGGGTTCTTTCTCTAACACACTGGCGAACATGTTGCTGACTATCACATTGGCCTAAACAGAATCGGGATTCATCACTAAACACAACTGTACACCATTCATGTGTCCAATTACATCTAGCAGCACACTATGTTAGCTGTCTATGCTGTTGTTGGCGATGAAATCTGGTTAAGGGAACACATTGCATGGGGGTCCGAGATCTCAGTCCAGCATCAAGCAATCGGTTTACAATTGTCTGTGGGGTGACTCTGGCAGTAAGTACTGCTTGGATCTGTGCTGCCATTGCCCATCTGTCGGCAACTGCCATCTGCACAATATGGTGGTCTTCATGTGGTGTCGTCCTTCTGTGTGGACCTGTGCCAGGTCTGCGAGTACTGGACCCTTCCTGTATCCACCTTGTGACCACTCTTTGTACTGTCATTGCAGTATGGTCAGTCTTTTGGGCAATTTCATGATATGATGCTCCCATTTCTGAAATGCCAATTATCTGACCTCTTTCAAAGTCAGACATTTGGGTGTATGGAGTTCTCATTTGTCAATATGGCATAGCTGGTTATCAACAACCTGTGGACCAAAAAAGTCATGTTCCCTAACACAGTTTACATCTTATGCAAAATTGCTATAGTGTTTAGTTTATAACAAATATCTCCATAATTTCCATACCATTGTATGTACTTCATTTAATTTTTGATCATTCAGTACCCTTCAAACAAAGATTCTTTTGCCCCAATTTCATATGTCTTCGACTAAACTGAGTGGGTGTAACACTTTCAATTTCCACCAGTGTATATAAACACTACAAAGTCATTCATTCCTGAGAAATTCTAAACTATCAACATTCTAAAATGAAAAAAAATTTATCCTTTGATATTAGTGGACAATGCAATATCAACTTTGTTACTGCTTAGATAGGAAAAAATATCTATAAATGATTTCTGCAATTAACATTATTTTTAGCAGTAAGAAATAACTGTTCAATATAAGATAATGACTCTGCAAAGACAAAATCTTGTTCTAATTTGGCTCCCATATAAAATAAGTAATAATATATGTTTGTAGGAACTAAAATTTTGTATTTTCCACTCATGATATTAATAAAGAAACTAATAGAACAAATACTAAGCTTAAAGCAGTGGCATAATTTTTACAATCAGAATTTATTTAAAGTAGGAGCCTAAGTATTTGGGGTCTCCTGAAAAATATTTAACATTCTGCATGTAATGATGTTTTACTTTGAAATAAATTCAGCAAACTGAAATACAGGTTGATTCAAATAAATAATCACTTTATATTTACACAATATTAACTTTTCAAAACTTTAGATATTAGAATAGAGTCCAGATTGTACTGATTATGCCACTGGTGGACTGCAATTTGAAAAAATTATAGACAAATTCCCACTGTCATTCATCTATCCATCTTTCCTTGATCTCGAGAATGGAGTTAGTTAGATGAAAGATGAGACCAGATATGGAGACCTTAGGGGCAAGAGGCCTCAATTAACTAAACTTGACTTCTGGTTTGCATAATTTCAATTCAAAACTTTTCCCTGAAAATAGTTAGCAATGGAGTTGTGCCAGTCATCTATTAATGAAAAAATATGATGTACAGGGTCAAAACACTACAGTACTAATTTGAGGTAGAGAGAATATATTTTAAATGAAATAAATTTTTAAAAAATGATTAAAAGTTGCAGCCTGGCATTGTGACAATGTCTTGATAAATAACTGTTCGTTTTCAGTTAAACTGTCTAAATTTATTAATGCATAACCTGTGCAATGCAAGTAATGACAAGAATGCAGTCTAGATTTTGTTTCTTTAAGGAAAAATCTACAAAGATGTTTAACAGGTTAAATCAACATGACTTAATACTCTATAAAAGAAATATTAGCATAATTATTATATTATTTTCTTAACATTATATTATTAAGTTAGATTAGATTCAGAAGATTTAAAAAGTTAGATTAGATTAAAATTGTTCTTAGTGATAGCTGAATCAATCTGACTACAAAACCATAGTATATTACAATCTTTACAATTATCTGATGTATGGAATTATGTCGTACTATATATAATCAGAAAGATAAATTTCACTTCTGCAAATAAAATATACTTTTAAAAATAAAAATTTATGTATTTACAAAACTTTTTGAAATTAATTTGAATAAAATACTGAATAGAGAGAACCTTAAATTTAAGACATTTATTAAAATATACATGATGAATACTATAATTGAAAGATTTGACTATTCTAAGAAAATTGTACAAAAGAAAGGAATTGTGAAATCTATATATATATATATATAAATGGACATGCATGTCCCTATATTTCACTTTTCTGCCAAAACTACACATCGCACGTGAATGGTGTTTGTATGTGGTAGTAGCCCAAGTCTCCATTCGTGCATAGGGGTGGTTGCGTCTCGATAGCTATAAGGGTGCGGGAGATATGAGGCTAAAAGTGGTTGAAAGTGGCTTTCTATTTCGAATGTTTTGTTCGAATTTAATTCGAACAATATTCGAATTTGAATTCAACCATAAAATTCGAATATTGGTTCGATTATAGAATGATTGTAAACCTTCCAGAAACGTTGAAAATAGTTCATTTGAGTGGACGTGAACAGGAGACGTTCAGAAATAGAATCGGGACCAGGTGTCTAATTAGTCTGGAAACGGGGGACCTAATTCTTGCATTCTGTGAAAACGGGTAAGATTGGCTTTAATGTAATTATCTTAATCTTCACTATCGTTACTTTTTGCCCAGCGAAGCGGGTCCTTGCAGCTAGATTCTAGATTACTTAGAAAAACAGTATTTTATATATAAAAACAACTATATTACATACAAATGTACAAACAAATAAAAACACAGCAAAGCGGGTCCTTGCAGCTAGTTTCTGTAATAAAAAATCTAAATCCAGAATGATTTGAATATTGCAATGAAAGGGCTTTGGGAAAAATGAAAATGTACACTTATATAATTCTGGCAATTTCAAAGGCTAATTGTTGGATATCAACAAAAAGTCAATAAAATGATTTATGTAGTTCTGACTCTAGACCCTTACATGTTTGCATGTTTTCATTTATAAAATACATTCATCAAGAAGTATGAAAGTGAGAAAAACTATAATCTAAAGTTTTCAACACTAGATACTATATTTTGTGACAATTCAACTATTGTTAAAGTACAGAATTTATAACCTGTAATAGATGAAGTAAACGTGATCCTGCATGTGTTTCTCCATCATCCTCACAATCTTGTATCAAAGTATTTTCGGTATTTTGTATTCTGAAAATAAAATGATCAAAATTAACATTATGTAACAATTTTACATTTATTTTTTATGTTAACACTTACATAATGTTACTTAAATTATTCATATAAACTATAACAATACTTCTGAAATAATGATTTATATGCAGGAAATTATTTGCATTTAAAAGCAAATTTGAAAATTAACTTGGTTATATGCAGAAAATTACAATATTTCAATTTATGTAATAAGACATAGTAATGGATTATTAATTAATAAAGTAAAAAAAAAATCAAATGGCTTCTGTTCAATGCTATAAAAAATATCTAAAAAAAAAATGAATATTAAAATCTTGTGTAACATTAAATCAAGGCTTGTGTAATGTTACACAAGCCTTGACGGGTGCAGATATGGCCTGTCAAGGCTTGTGTAACATTAAACTATGGCGCAGATATGGCCCGTCAAGGCTTCATATCTGGCCCAAGGCCTTGATGATTTCTAAAAATCAATATTTCTAACATCTTGTGGGGATTAAAACTTGTGACTGTTTATGTAAGTTGTAAAGGCCAGGCAACAAAAGGGCCTTTGTTAGAGCTAAATTTTTTTTTTAATTTACAGTGTGTTTTGGTTTACCGAATAATAATGAATGCAGCCCACATTTTATACACTTTTATTTGACTGTTCGTGTTTGATTTATTTAAATCAGGAATCTGAATCTCAAACTCAGTTTGATCAAAACAAAAATCATTGACTCCATCATCAAAGAAAACTTTTCCATAATTTGAATTCATTATTATTATTGTTTGTTTTAAATTTGTGAATATTTATGTAATATTCACAAATTTAAAACAAACAATATTGCAAATAGTTTGTATAAATTTAACATCAATCTTATATTTTAATAG
Source organism: Centruroides sculpturatus (assembly GCF_000671375.1). Lineage (NCBI taxonomy): Eukaryota > Metazoa > Arthropoda > Arachnida > Scorpiones > Buthidae > Centruroides > Centruroides sculpturatus. The sequence goes on along the minus strand of NW_019384447.1, from coordinate 956,370 downwards.
TATTTACATTAAATGCTAAAACAGATAATTTGTTACTTTAATAAAATTTTGCAATATATATCAATATTGCAAAATATTTTACATGCAAATATTATAATTTCTCTATATTTCTTGCTAAAATCTGATAAATAAAATTTTAAATGACTCTACTTTGTAAATTTTGGTAAAATGAACAAAATATATTTTGATGTTATGTAAAGGGTTTCTGTAAACTTTAAGAAAATATATTACAATGATGATTATATATTTTGAATCTAAAAACAAGATATTTATGAAAAACATATTAACTTTTAAACGAGATTTTCTAATAAAAAAAACAAACTGATATTTTATGAATATGTCTCGTTTATAATAATAATTTGAATAAAGAACTTTAAAAACATTTTTTTTAAATGAAATGTGTTCTTTTACATTACCTGTAAGCATAAATATTATGCGTGGCCGATGCAATTTTGCGATTTTCTTTTAATTTCAATAATGTAAATTTTGCCTTAAAAAATAAAAGATCTTTCAAACTAACAATATGGATTAATTTAAATAAATTTTCCAATAAGTATTAAATTTATATTAAAATTTTAAAATTTACCTCTTCTACATTAGAAACTCTTGCCAAGTGTGCTTGAAAAGTGCTTTTTCTTTCTGTTATTGGTTCCCCATGGTATATATTAGGCTCTTTAATACATATGGCTATTAAAAGAAATATAATTAATTTAATTTCATATTTAAAAAAGAGAGAAAGTATGATGAATACTTTGTTTATAGATGATGATGCTTTTTTTTTTTAAACTGAAGATATTAGTATTAACATCTATTTATTATAACAAACTCATACAGCTAGATCTGAAGTACAGATTCAGTATTTTAATAAATTTAGAGGCACTTCTGACTGTTGTGGTTGTTGGCATGAATTTTTTTGTTTTCTTCTTGAAAAATGTTAGAAATTTCTCAGTGGTGATAAAGTTTTCCTTTCTATCCCAAGACATATTGTCATGAAATGTAAGAAAATGAGTTGGAAGCAAGAGGAAAATGTCTAAGGCGAGTCAACAGAACAGTTGATCTTGTCTTATTAAACATCAGTAAAACATCACTTGTGCAAGCTCTTATTATATTAAAATTCTCTACATTGATTTCAACTGAAGTAAAAATTATTTAGTTGATATCTCAACAATATCCCTTCATAATAATATCTAATGAATGAGTATTACGATACTACAATGGCTATAGAATTCAGCTTTGACTTTACATCTTTATTGTGACATTAATTAGAAATAACAAAATTTAATTATTTTTTTAAAGCAAACAAACAAAGATTTAAGCAAATACCTGCTAGATAATATGAAGTGATCAAAGTTGAAAAGACATTAAATACATACTTGGCTTAGATGGTGAATGAAGTTGTAGTTTACTTTTATTTAACTGTTTTTTACTTTCAGTTTTTTCTTCATTGCTAATTATCATTTCCACTTCTTCAGAAATTTTATCTATCCATCGATGGATAATGTTTTCTCCAATATTTTCACTAAAAAATTAAATTGTTTGATACATTTGAAACTAAGGAAATGAGATTTTTTTAAAAAACTTATTTTTCCTACGTAAAAAGCTCAGAATTTTATTATAAAGTTTAATAACTGCATAGATTAAATTAACACAAAGTTTTCATTTATATGTTTTTAATATATTTTTAAGCATTGTTAATATTGCCATACTTGATTACATTATACAGTTCAGTAAAATAATCTAAATTTAGTTAAGAAATGAAATAATAGAATTTAAATTAGATTTATTGATATAAAATAAGAGCATGGTTTGCCTCAATTCAGTCCACCATGAACACTACTGATTCAGTAGCGAGATTCATCTGAGAAATGTGACCTGAACAACTCATAAAGATATTTAAATTTAAATATGAAATCACTTAACACATATTTGGCTGATTGAAATATTTAGATTACTATAAAAAAAACTGCATTATAATCAGAAGAATTACTATTTAAATTAAAAGTAATATGTACTATTAAAAGATATAGAGACAGAATTATTACATAAAAATATAAAACACCGGACTTTGACATCATCACTCATAAAGAATAGAGAGAAAACAATATTTAGAATAAAAAATAAATAAAAGAGGGGAATTGTTTAAAACTTAAAACTCAATAAGAAAAAAGGAAGCGATAAGATGTAATATGAGTGCAAGTGTCTTAATCATTGATGAATTGTGATCAGAGTCAAGAGGATGGTGTCAGATAAACCACTCTGGGCAGACCTTTCTTGTGACCTAACTTGGTCTCAAATTCTATCTCGAGACAGATAAGAGACCAATCGGGGAGCAAGGAAGGGAAAGCCCGATCAATCGGAAAAGAAATTCAGAACAAAAAATTATATAAGTCCGAGTGTCAAAGGACAAGGATTCGAACTGTTCATTAGTTCATTCATTTGTTCCATTAGACTCCTCCTGTGCTATATGCATGTTTGATCCTCCCATACGAACTAAGAGATCTTACTCTGTCACCAACGAAGAGTCCGACTTACTGCTATTCTTCGTATAAGTACCGACTCTGACCATTTAATCACCACTGCCCCGGGGCATGCTCTACCAACTACCGAGAAGATAGGAACCTCAAGGATCTGAACTTCGATATCTTCAGACAGTCCTGCAGATATAAGCATATATTGACAAAATAAATGGTTTTTTTTGTAAACACTTGTCTTTTTCTGCCTCTGCAAACCAACACTCACATATGTGAGAGCATTAGGCCATCTCGACGAAAGGGAATAAAATTGGCATGCTTACATATATTGATGAATATATTTTCTTTATGGCAGTATGAAATTTAGAAACTTAGCATTCCACTTTGAAAGAAATAAATTGCCAAACTTTCCTTTATTTAATATATACAAAAAGATGAATCTTAATTTAAATAATTATTCTTTTAACTAAAATACCATTATGTGTGTAATAATTTTTTTTTTGCATATGTTACTCTAATATCTAAACACTATTGAATGAACAACAGAGAATAATACAAGAATTTCAGAATATTTTTTCTTCTTATGCTCTTTAAATGATAATTATTTAATACACAAGATTAAACTTAGGAAGAATAAAGAAACTAATCACCAATCAAGTTTTAAAGCAATATGTAAATTATCTGTGATTATATAAATATACAAAATTTATTTCTCCAATAAATGAAATAAACAAGTAAATACTTGTATTATAATTTATCTCTCATTAATGTAAAATAATTGTTTATAATCTTCATTATAACATTTGCTTTATAAAAATATTGTTAATTATTTATTTTTACTGTGATTTTTATCTTAAATGTATAATGTTAGTTTTTTCATCAAAGATTATATTTAAACATTAACTATTTTGAATAATATCAAAATTAAAAGTGATTCATGATTTGAGAAACAATCCATGTAAAATTTAGAAATACCATTAGATCAGGGCTTCTTAAACTATGGGTTGCGACCCCATTTGGGGTCGCTTAGCGAAATCTTGGGGTTGCAAGATTTTAATGCAAAATTTGAAAATAATTTGTGAGAGTTTGAAAATGGCACGCTTTGTGTTGGTTTTGTGAGTTGCGCTTTGTGTCACTTCTGGTGCAGCGAGAGAACGATTCAGCAACACTGTAGTGTGAACTAGTGTAGTGTTGTCGCTTTTCAGTGTATTCAGTTCTCTGTTCCATGGTAACACAAGAGTGAACTGTGGTAGTACACCATTATTGTTTTTGCAAATTTGTATATATCTTTATTTTATATTTTTTGGGTTGCAAAAAAATCACAATTATAAATGGGGTTGTGAATAAAAAAAGTTTAAGAAGCCCTGCATTAGAATTTAATTAATAATTTAAAATTTTTAACATTAAAAACTTCAAATACTTACCAATAAATATTCTCCAATTTATTATACAAATCTATTTTATCTTCTCTTTTCATCCAAGGAGCACTAAATTAATTTTAATATACAACATTGTTTTTTAGGATTTTATGCAATAATAACATGTTTATAAATATTGATTAAAAAATAATTAATTTTTTATTTCAGGAAAAGCAAGTTTTTTATCTTCTGCCAACTTTTAAAAATTAATATATCACCAATTATATATTAAAATATTTGTAGAGAGATTAATTTTTTTTTATCTAACCATTCTGAAAGATGATACAATGAACATTTTATTTTTTAATTACCACAATTTTGGATTTAACTTTATAAGCTCAACTTTATGTTATATGTTTAGTTTATTTTTTTTAATTAACATACGTGCATCAATAATTTGTAAAAATTGATTTGTCACAATAAAATAAAATAAATTTCAACAGTAGAATCCACTTACTGTAATCTTGGATGTTGTTATAAGTTGTTTAATAGTATCAGAATTAGCTCGTCTCAAAAACTTCATTTATTGTAAAAGACTTGATTGTAACTACAATAAATAATATGTTTAGGCAACTAAGCATTTTTAAGCTCTTTTCATACTATTAATATGTGGTAGTTAACATGCTTTCATTGTCAGCTATCAGTCTTAACCAGTGCTCTAAATGTTTATCATTGTAATCATTATTTTCTTGCAATACAGTAGTTTAAATTACTGGCATTTCTTACTTCATTTATATGCTAGTTTTTGATAAAGATGACTGCTGTTTTCTTGCTTTCTGCAGTAATTAGTATTATCATATTTTACAGCATATAAAATACAACTTTTGTCCACAAAAAAAAAGTTCTGTGCCTTATATGTGAAATTGTAACCTCGTATATTCTATTGAATTTCCCAAATGGCTTCAGTATGGCACAGATAATCCTCTGCCTAGGTCAACTTTTCAATAAAAATGTATTGTTTAAACAAATTATTGTTGTTTGCTACAGCTAAGCAGCTTTTGCATGTATTTGTGTAGAATATTTTAATGATAAATTTTAATTGTAAATGACTTAAACTCTTCTTTTTCCCTGATTAAATAATGTGTATTCTAATTTTATTTTTTAAATCAGAATTTGGTAAAAAGAAAAAATTTGGGCACTGAGTGCCAATTTTTTCTTAAGAGATGGCTTAAATAGAATAAATACTTTTTCCCTTAATTATTCTGTGAAAAAACAAGGATGTGTCTTACATGCCATAAAATACAGTAATTAATAAGTCTTAAAGTTACACATTTTTTAATTGTTTTAAATATGTCTTTAATTTCAGAATCAATAAAACTAGAATTCTCATTGATTGCAGTCTTATTTATTTACACTGCCTAATGTTTTCAAGTGATAATCATCAATAGAGGGACTCCCAGAGTGATTGCAATAAGTGAATTCTACTATACATTGGTTTTATTATAGATTCATAATAAGCATAAGCATTTAAAGTAAATTATACTGATATGAAAGCAATTATATTTGCAATATAATGTTCCCAATATGATTTAATATTTTATTAATGTAATTTATAAATATAATTATGTGAATGTAATGCCAATAATTATCTAAGGTAATGAATTGAGGTTAAAATATGCCATTCATGAAATAGTCATTTTGTGCCATTATAAACATTAGCACTTTGGATTACGTTAAACAATTATAATTGAATGCAAACATTTCAGAATTATTCCAGAAATTTTTAATCACACTGACTAAAATTCCATAAATTAATTTTTCCTTAAAAGCTATAAAATGAATAATAGTTTTGTAGAAAATATTTCAAAATTTTAACCAAAGGAGTCATATAATTACTGGTTTTATTTGAATAATAGCCACTTTCAAATAGTAACTGTAGAGAAATTATGCAGTTTGAATAGTAGCCATGGCTATTATTTGAATAAAACATATTTTATGTTTAATGTTGGAATATAGGTAGGTGTTTTACAGTCATGAAGGAGACCATAAAGCATTGTCATAGTCTACAAACTTCATTTAAGATATATTCCAAAATGGAAATTGGTAAACAAAAAAGCTAAGACTAAAAGTAGTACACCTCTGATGTAAAGTTGAACTAAAATTAGATGAGAAGACTAAAAGGACCACTCCTTATTCATATAAGACAATAGAGAAAGTCAGTATCATTTTACTCACTTATAAATTGCCAAATACAGAATAATAGCAGAACTGGATCATATGTAAAAAGTCCTGTAAACAAAGAGAGAGACAGATGGGCAGAGAAAAATCAAAAATATCTGCCCGTTCCCATCCTGGGTATCTAGCTGCAGTCCAGTTGCCACACCTAAGTTGTCACATCTGAGAATCACCCAAAGAAGAAAAGAATTTTATTGGAACCTGCTGTGTCTTGGCAATGCCATTCAATCTTACTGTCCTCATCTCAGAAGATACTGTCAATTGGAAATTTTTCCTGACTTCCAAAGTTGTTTGTGGGGTAGTACCATAACAAAAATTTGACCATTACTCTTAATCTGAACATCAAGCATTATGAATGCCTAATATTCAGGTTATTGTCTCTTATGCTACAACATTTGTATTAGAATAGTGTTTTATTATAAACTCTAAATAAGCTCTTTTTAGTTTATAATTAAAGATTAATTGAAAAGTTGCTAAGAAATAGTTAATATTTTTGGACATTGTATTGTGTTTTATGGGCTAAAATGTTCAGAATTAACTAAATTATTTAATCATTAGAGTACAGACCACTGGGCTAATCTACTACCAGTCACAAACATAATTTGACCAGATAGTACCCACAATTGGTCTGGATGCAGTCCTATAACAAAATTGGGCACGATATATCAGTATCACGTTTACTCTGAACAATTTTAAAAAATACATATATACAGTAATTTCACTTACCTCAACTGATAATATGGAGGAGAAATTTTGGGATAATCTGGAGGAAATGTTACCTGGAAAAATTAGAAATTACATTTACAATGAAATTTAAAGTGAAAAATAAATGCAAATATTACCTGTAGAGTGACATCTTTATCTTGTTGCGGACTTCTTATAACAATACTAAATTGATTCTTCGAGTCTTCATCAATTATTAAGTCTTTTTCATATATGGCAGTTAATGCTTCTATTTCATATTCCTTTATTTGAAAAATAGACAAAAATCATTTAAAACATTCTTTGGTAATTTCCTATTTTACATTTGTAAAATTAAGCATTTAAAATTGTTTTATAACATGATATATAATATATATAATAATATAAACAATTGTTTTATAATTTTACAATTTTATAAAACATTTTGCTTTATTAGCTGTTTATGTAGGTATCAATTCTAAATTCATTGTATTTTACTGGAGTAAATAGGTTAAACTCCAGATACGTATACCGTCATGGCGGCTCATCTCTGATTCCAGCAAACAGTGGGGACGCACGTTCTAACCTAACCTAACCTATTCTAATAATTTGGTTGGTAATAATTATGGTAATTTATTAGAATAGGTTAGGTTAGGTTAGAACGTGCGTCCCCACTGTTTCTTTTCTTTTGTTTGCTGGAATAAGAGATGAGCCGCCATGACGGTATACGTATCTGGAATTTAACGCAATATCAACATAGCAATAAAGTTCGGCCATTTTAAAATTCTATTAAAACAAGAATGCTCCCAACTAAGGACAGATGATCTTAATTTGCCTGACGTCGAGGTATATCAGCTGTGAGTAATTTTATTCCAAGTTAAAATCAAATTATTTTGAGAGATTCGAACTCATTATTGAGTGACACGTGGGTAAAAATGATTAGTCTTCGAATACCTGCAATGTGCTATTATCGACATCAACATCATCTCCGCTGGCCATTATTTTAGTTAGAAATGATTAAATTATCCTAAATAATGTCAAAATAGAAATGTATTTCAATTTTAAAAATAAACCATACGCTCTTATCAAACGAACACGTTGTTTACATGTAAAGTTCTGTAATTCACTACTAGAGGCGCTTCAATCGGATGAATAAGGTTAGATACTTCCGCCATATTTCTTCCATTTCGGATTGAATGACGTTCTAATGGAAAGTTTTTCGATTTTCAAAGTCAAAAATCGAATTCTTATATTTATAAAGGATTACATTTTTTAAATAAAAACAAAATTTAAGGCTTGATTGTTTTAATATTTCTCAAAAAATTAAATATTACATTTTTAATAAGAATTATTACAGTAACATACATATAAATTTCAAGAAATATTTTACAGGAAGATTTGTGTATTAGGGGTATTGATGATATTAAATTTTAGTGGTTAAAAAAATGTATTCTGTAAAAGCATTAGGGTTGTCGGAACACCATAATCCATTTTTAATCTATTATTTTAATCAAAGTGCAAGAATAATTGCTTTTATGTGATAATAAAGTGTTTATATTTTGGCAACAGACTGTATAAACTACGCGGGAAGTATATTCTCGTAAATATTGCTTTTATAGAAAAATTATTGGGTTGTAATTTTAAAAAATATTAAACCTATAAATTCTCACTGTCATTTGTCCGAGGAGTTAAATGAAAGTGCCTTCCAGGAGGACTTTTATGAGGAACTGGCCTCCTGTTTAGTCGTTATTGACAGGGAGAAAACCCGGAAAACTCCAAGCAGCCAGCTTGTCCGATCGCGGCGCGAACCCACGACCGAACGTCCTAGTGTTTAGGGTCTGGTCAATTCAAGTGCGGGGACGGGACCGCTCGGCCACAGGTGGGCCTCTTAACTTAACTTTCCCACCTCGACTTCAACCTTTTATATCGATCGACGGCAGTCTTGATGACCAATCAGCGCTTCGTATCTCTGTTGGAGGTCGGCTGATGGTCTGATGGTCGACCAATCAACGACTACGCATTCAAAACCAATGGTCGCTTCTCCAGCCGACTTTTGCGGGATCGACCGTTACTAGTTTGAAATAACAGAAAAAAAGGCGGGAATCGTGCTTCCAGACTATTTTAATCCCGACACTGCGCTTTTTATTACGTGAGTAGCATCTTTTATTGGTTTTTAGTTAATTTGTAATTAGTAGGTACTTGAATTTATTGCACTAATGTAGTTTTTTTTTCTTTAAAGGTATTTATGACAGACTATAGTGATTATGTTTCTATTTAAAGAAAGTTTTTTCGTCAAACATAAAAAAGACGGAGATGCAACGTCGGTTTTGGTCGCTAAAGATAACAAAACAGCAGAGTGTAAATACTGCCCGACTATATTAAAAACCTTAGGAGGGTCAACCAAAGGACTACACACTCATCGTTCAACCGAACATGGCAAAAAAGTTATTACTGTAAGGCTGTTTTCATCAACTAGCCAAAGTGGCGATGGTGAAAAACCACCGCCGTTGAAGCGAAAACATAGCTCACTTGAGGACTTTTTTGTTAAAACTTAAACTTTAAACGACGTTTTAGCCCGAATGACAACCTTAGATGACTTTTCTTTTAGTGTTTTTGTAACCTCAAAAGATTTGAGAGCGTTGTTATTATCAAAAGGGTATTCAGATTTATCAAAAGCTACTTCAACAGTTCATAATCGTGTCGTCAATTATAGCTACAGAATTTGAAAGCATATAAAAACTGAATTAACTGCTTTAAAAATGAAGGCCAGCGCTTTAGTTCGAGTTTTGATGAATGGACATCGACTTCTAATACAAGATACACGAACGTAAATATTCATTCGGAGAAAAATTTTTGGAGTTTAGGCCTTATTCGTATCGATGTATCTTTGAAGGTGGAGACATGCGTTGATGTTTTAAAAGAGCACCTTTCTCAATTCGATATTTCACTGGACAGCGAAATTGTGGCAATCCCGTAACCGACGGTCCAAATGTCATGCTCAAAGTCGTGTCAATGCAGAGCACCAACTTTGTTTTGCTCATGGCATTCACTTAGCCGTTTGCGATTTACTTTATAAAAAAAAAAGTATAATCTGTATACCAGATGCTTCAGAAAATGAATCCACTGAGCTCCACGATGCAGACTCAGATGATGATGACGAAGATCTTGAATCTGGATTAGCCCTTGAAGAAAGAGAAAATTGCCCTGGATTTGATGAATGCTCGGAGGATGTAAGGATGTAATATAAAAAGTTCGCAAAGTTGTTCTTATTTTCAAAAGAGCGTCGTTGAAGAATGATACCATTCTTCAAAAATATGTGAAGATAGAGCGTGGCAAACAGCTAAGTTTACTGCTTGATTGCAAAACCAGATGGAACAGCTTTCTACAGTATGCTCGAGCGTTTTGCTTTTTTGAAAATTAGCGTCAAAAAGGCGCTTATAGATTTGAATAATCCAGTGCAATTGGAAGAGTCCGATTTCGAACTCTGAAATCATTAAAGTCTTGGCTTCAGTAAAATTAACTGTAGAAGCACTCTGTCGCACCGATGCGAATTTATGCACAGCTGACGCTGCTCTTAAGTTTCTTTTTAAGCAGTTAAATGACAGTAGTTCCGATTTAGCATACATTTACAAAAGCGCATGAAAGATCGCCGAAGAAATGAGCTGAGTAGCGTTTTATGCTACCTACAAAATCCTCATAATGACAATTTGGCTGACGATGATGAAATAAAGCGTACATTTTCAAGTCCGAACAAAGTCCTGATAAAAAAACCAGATTGTTTCACTAATTGAGAAATTAAATGGTAAAAAAATGATGAAGAGGAAAAACGAAATATGCAAGTCGAGCCTACAAATACAAAAAAAAGTGATTTGACGCTCAAAGAAAAAGCTTCAGCTGGAAATAGAAAACAGCATGAAAATGATGTCTCCTGAAGCATTAACCTGAGACCCACATATTAATTATATTACTAAACATACCGGCTTAATTTTTCAGGGCTTTACTCAGGTGGCTAGAAAGGATTGGGGCTATGTCCATCGTCTACGATTCTATATATATCCCCATAATTACCTATGCATGTGGCACATGGGGGTGAGCATCTATAATAATAAAGTGCATATAAAACGGATATTGCTCTCTTCCCAAAGAAAATGCTTATTAATCATAACTAAAGCGTATCGCACTGTATCTACTGTAAGTCTTTAAGTTATCGCAAGAAAACCCCCAATTGATTTAATAATCATACAAACTCAAAAGATACAACTGCTGAGACAGGGGAAGAATATTCAGACAGGCTATGTTATGCTTGATAACGAGAAGATTGAAAGGCCTGTCTCTTTTTTTAAAACACCTTTTTTAACATGCAGATATAACTTGATTTTTAGCAACATAAATTCTGCGGATATGGATATACATACTGTGAGACCCGAAAGGCCCCTGGGTCTAAATTAATATTTTATTCATAATGTTAAAATAATGTCATCAAATATTACTTTATTTTTGGTGAGAAAAATACTGTTTTAACGTGTGAAAAACCCAGATAACAGATGTTACTTCCTTTCACAGAAGAGAACATCCTCTGACTTTCCCTTATCTGGTTAAAAATCCCTCTCAGATGGGAAATGGTTACCCCTCATTCATTCCCCTTTCATCCGTTCTCATGAAAGAGTTACTGGCCGATGATTGGTCGAAATTCAGGAGATATAAGGGAAATCAGTCCGAATTCGGAGAGTTCTTCGACAGATCCGAAGCGTCAAACTCCACACAGTTTTCCTCCTGATGACCAACGCCCTTAAACGAGTCCCTTAAACATACTAAAACCAACCAATTATTAAAAAATTCTTTGACAAACAATTGTAAAGATAATTCCAAAGCACACTTTAGAGTGCTTTGGAATAATTAGTATGTTTATTATACACGTGTGTGGAAAAGTTTTTTAAACTTGATTCTTACAAATGTGTGCAAAGTTTACCACCCCTACCCATGGAAATATCATTGTAATTACCACCAACGGTTATTCACTGAAGAGGGACTGGAAAATATTAGACCAGCCCGAAATGCATTTGATGTAGTCTTTACAAAATAAATTTAATTTGCCAATAAGATTGCTGTGAGATTTGTCTACCAAGAATATTTTTGGGTTACAGAGACTAAAATCGTCATATTAACTAATATACAGCAAACCATTTATATATATTTTTTTATTGTTATTCTGTTAACTTTTTTATCCTGACACTAATTCGTATGAAAGAACTGTATATGATGAAATCCCTCTCAAACGTATCTTACTGTAATTTGATTATTCTGTTATTTTATGTATGTACTTTGAACTTTATCCATATAAACATTTCCCTGGTAATGCTTTCTGCGGAACCAGGATGTACAGTACATATTGTTTGTGCAATAAAACAATGAATGAATGAATGAATGATGTACAGCATCGTGCTCTTCGACGAAATTATCTTTAGAAAGTTTTAGCATTTTGCAAACATCCTTCATATCTCTGTTGAAAAAGTTGCACCAGAAAGATTTACACAACTGTAGTGTGTATATATCCAATGTACCAGAGCCCCTTTAGCCGCCACTCGAAAGCATCGAGCGACGTTTCCACTTCCCAGGACCAGGACCTAAGGGTTGGATTTCGGGAAGCAGTGTTGGTGTTATGTGACGGTGTCGTTTACTGTAACGAAGCGTGATATGTAAATGATTGGATGCGACGAACAAAATAATAATGGTTCAGTTGTAAATGTTACGGCGAGGGGTGTTTGTAAGGATGTGTTGTAATGAAACCGTCAAAATCCTCCAAATATTCGTGCTTCTTCGCACTTAATACAATTGGGTCGTGGATCAAAGACCTCGATGTCTTTCCATCTTTCCGCCACTCTCTGCAAACACCAGCGTTACGTCGTCGGTTCTTTTTCTTAGGTCGTCGTCTATCTCGTCCATCTATTTGTTTCCGGGTCTAAAATTCGTTTTGATTGATGTGGTAATACCTACCTGGCGCCGAGGACAGCTTAATGCACTCCAAAATGGGTCAGACGGAGCGTGTAATTTGTGGTATACCTGGCGCTAACTATTTATCAATCCCGTAATAAAAAGTATCGTAACTATATTAAGAATCCTCGCATTCGAGCTTTCGGGTTGCACGTCAGACGAAATCGTGCTCCCGAGCACTCGAAATTTTACGGCCCTACTACTACAAACTACAAATTTGTATTGTAAGGCCGAAATAAACGGTCTTACAATACAACGATCGTCTTGATTGTTTTTGTAATAATAACATCGAAACAATTATTAGATTTTCAAGTCAACTGTATGATTTATTAATTCTGTTTTTCATTTCAACATTATAGTACTTGTATTTAGTATTTCAATATTAGTTTGTCTTCATGAAATTTAAAATACCTGTCAGAAGCTTATATATCATAATGTTTGGTGTAGTAAGCCAGATAAATCGTGAAAAGAGAGACCTCCGATACAGTTCAGTCTAAGGAGGGTATTAATAATATGGATGAGTGAAAATAAAGCATAAGTGTGCTCAAAAGCATTCTTATATTATTTCAAATTTCAGAAAGAAACTTCTACCATATTTACATGATAATTCTATTTTTATTGTACCGGATCTTATTTTATTTACATTATTTTTACATATAAGAAATATGAATTTAAAATCTTAATAAATAAATATAAAATGTACTCCAAATCACATTGTGATATTTTAAAATACCACACCGAGAAAGTCGATTTTGAAAGTCATCGATGCACTTTTCATTTCATTGTCGGTATCTGAAAATTAGGTTCCAGTCTAAAAAGCAATGACATCTGATGATAGGGAAGCTGTTTTTCTGTAAGAAGCCGACTTCCAGGGGCAATCAGTTAATTGCGCGTCAGGGTCCATTCGTATTCGTTTGTTCGATAAGCCAGTAAAAACCGTAGACTTTTCTAAATGTATTTTTAAGAAATTATCCGACGTACTTAATAAATAAACAAGTTCGATATAATTACCTCTGTTATGAGATTCAATAGATTCCCTATGCTTTCTTTTTTTATTTCTAATAATGATATGGCGTTTGGCAGCCGTTGTTGTCAGTCCAAAAGTTATTTTAGCTAATTGCTTAATTGAAGCATGCGATAGAATAAGATACCTAAGTTACTTAGGTCCTTTTTTCTTGTTCTTTTTTATTTTCTTGAATGAATTTTATATAATAAAGGACTCCTGTAAAACACGCAATATTCTCATGATTCTTGTTAATTTGTTAACAGTCGTCGCTAAATAGCGCTAATTTCTAACATGGTGGCTACCGTGTGAAATGTATTAAACTTTGTCTATAAAGTTTATTACTACAGCAATACATATTCTTTTATCATGGAGACCTCGTAAACTAAGTTTTTGAGGAATAGTGAAAGAAAGCCTGAAAATCTTACGGAAGCCTTAAGATGAAGGAGAGCTAAGATATGAAGAATACGAATCATTGGAACAACTGTCACCATAATGAATTAAGCCAGTATCTTTCATGTTCATAATCAAGTGAAACAAAAGTGTATACTAGAAATAGGCAATTTCGGTACTTATAAATAAAGTTTTATAGTTTAAGGACAAGTGGGACTGACTGAAAGTATTTTATTGAATAAATAAAAGTTTTTTTAAATATAATTAAAGTACCTTTTAAATACACTTATCTTATACGGTTAAGATAACTTATCTAATATTGTTAAGAAAGAAATGAACCTGTATGAGTCTTTAAATTATACTCGGAGTTATAACCTAGAGCGAGCTTATAAATATTTACTAACGATTCCTTCAACTTCCATCGAACCTGAACGCACTTTTTCAGCAACTGCATATTTGTGCAACAAATTGAGAACAGACCTGGTGATGAGACACTGGATACGTTGTTATTTCTCAGATAATATTTACGCAATTCAAATTAGAATGTTCCTATTAGATTAGTTATAAAATATTTAAGAAAACTGTGACTGATTAATATTATTTTTAAATACTTTTTGCTAAGAAACTTACTTTACTACCTACTTACTAGGTTATTACATGAAAGTCGTCTATTTAGTCGATGTTAAGAGAGATTTTTGTTAATTTTCAACGTTTATTTGCATAGTTTGTTACATAAAGAGTTTTTCAATTTATGTAAGTTTAAAGAGATCTCATTGATGCTTGAAAAAGAATAACTTTAACATGAAGACTGAGCGAATTTAAGTCTGACTCTAAGTCTGATTAGTAGAGTAATTAGATTAGCTAGGTCTATACCGTAAAATACGTTGATTTTTGTTAATTAAATTAAAGAATTATACGATGTTTTTTTTTATTTTGCGAGTGATACATGTAAGTAATAAAGCAGGCGATGAACATAAAATGAAATATAATTAATTTAGGTGTTCAATACGATGATCATCGGCATCTAGACAAAGTTCTGCTCGATGTTTGATGTCATCTTGCACATGTTTGTGGCTGGATGCTGGCACAGGCTAAAATAATTCTATTTCGGTGATTGGCTATGCCATAGACTTCCTGTTTTACAAGACCCAAGAAAAACGAAAAGTGTTTTTGGATTTGCTTTTTCGTTTTATTTTCACGTTTGTGTGCCGATCAAAAACATATTCTAATTTTGTATGACATAAAACGTTCTAATTGGCACTTTTTATCTGGGATGCCCGGTTTTAAAGATGTTTTTAAATGCTTTTCGAGATTAATTTTATGGTCACACATGGATTCAGCACGCATCACGACCTGTTTATTTTAGCCTGCCATCAACATTACAGACACTACATTACGTGTATCCAGACTTTTGGAACATCCTGTATAATATTGATTTATTGTCGATCAATAAATCTGAATCTCAAAGGCTTATCCGGAACATTGACCAATCTATAATAGCAATCGATATCTTCGTAATTGTATTCAATGTTGAAATTTTGTATTATCTGCAAAGCAAAGAATAAAAAATGTATTATATATAAAAGTAATTTTCAAAAAATTGTAAATAAACCTTAAATACGAGAGTGTAATTAGATATTAACTTTAGTAATTAGAAGAAGCATCTCTTGTTCGGCAATTCTTCGTCCAATGCACATTCTTTTTCCAAATCCAAAGGGCAAAAACAGAAAAGGGTGATGTTGTTTATCTTCTTCCAACCATCTCTCGGGAATAAACTTATCAGCTTGATAAAAGTATTGCTCTTGACGACAAGCTACTAAATTCTGAAACATAAAAACTACCTAAAACATAGAAAAATTTTACATAATTATATAAATTAACCTTAAATACGAGAGTGTAATTAGATATTAACTTTAGTAATTAGAAGAAGCATCTCTTGTTCGGCAATTCTTCGTCCAATGCACATTCTTTTTCCAAATCCAAAGGGCAAAAACAGAAAAGGGTGATGTTGTTTATCTTCTTCCAACCATCTCTCGGGAATAAACTTATCAGCTTGATAAAAGTATTGCTCTTGACGACAAGCTACTAAATTCTGAAACATAAAAACTACCTAAAACATAGAAAAATTTTACATAATTATATAAATTGCATTGTCCCAAGGATTATTTACAATTTAAAAAATATAATATAATATTGTTTGTAAGGTCATTATATATATTTTTTTAAATAGGAAAGTTTTCTTATCTCACATTTATATTAATTATAATATTTTAAAATTATCAATTTAAACATACTCCTGCTGGAATTCTATATCCGGAGAGTACGATATCGTGATCTAAACTCCTAACAGTGCCTTGAACTATTGGGAAGAGCCTATAAAAATATAAATATTGGATTGTAATTGTAATGAAATTATGTTTAAACGTTAAAGTTTACTACAATATCGAGAGAAACTATTGAAGCAGATTTAATTACCTCATGCTTTCTTTAATACAAGCCTTGACATAATGAAGCTCGTTCATTACTTTTTGTGTTAAGGGTTGTCCTCTTGAGAGAAGATTTCTAATTTCAGAATAAGCTTTTTCTTGAGCTTGGGAATTTTTTGCGAGAAAATATAGAGCAAATGATGTCGTGTGTGACGTCTGTAGAATTAATGTAAACTGAATTTAGGACTTTAAAATTTTAGTTTTGATAATAATATATCAAGATGTTATTAAATTAATTTAAACAGAAAACGAATGCCTCAAAAGAAAGCAGAACTAAATTTTTATTGTCGAAAATATTTCAATGATCCGATTTTCTTGAAAATTTCTAAAAAAAATTCGAGATAGATAGGTTTCGAGATATAGAGGTTCCTACACAATAAACAGAAAATAGGTTTGATTGGAGGTACGGCATTTTATTAATACAATAGAAGTATACCTGTATTAGGTATAAATAAAATATTTTTCACATACTTTAACGGAAATAGTTTGTCAAACGCTTTCTAATGCCTGATTTTCTTCAACTAATAAAACACAAGTCAAACTAGTGGCCGAGTGGATTACTGGTAGTTGGTCTGGATTCGTGCCTCTCCAATGGAGTTTCTGGGTTTTTTCATGTTTGTAATATCTAAACAGGGGCTAGTTTCACGTAGAAAGTCCTTCCAGGTTGCAATCCTTGGCAGATCACCGATATATCTCGTTTCCGTAAATAAATAAACTAACCAAACTCGTAGCCAGTCATTGAAAAACAGCGTTATAGTGGATTTCCTACATTGACAGGAATCATAATTAATAGCAACCGTATACTTTATTGCAAAAGATATTTTTCAACTACAATTTATGCTATCAAACAGGTCGCACAGATTTGACACTTCAGTCCATAATTTAAGATGTAGAGGTTTTGAGAGAAAATTATTTGAGATAAATATGAAAATTATATTAAATTTCGTCTGAAAATGCAGAGAGTGAAAATAAATTTTGAGATAAACGTATTTGAGATTGAAAGGTATATAATTTATACGCATGCAAAATTTAAATTTTCTTACCGTATCAACTCCTGCTAGTAACATGTCTAGTAACATAGTAATTGCATCTCTATGATCGATATTTTTGGTCGTTAATAAGTTTTCAATAAAAGTCATTTCTCTGTCTTCGTCTTTACTATTTTCGATTCTCTCCATTGCTTCTTTTACATATTTAAATGCGATTCTATAAAAACGAGATAAAAGTAGAAAAACAAAAATTGTTTTTTTCTTCAGTTTATGACTATTTCGCTATAGTCATAAACAATTTTTATAATAAACAGTCCAAGAGTTAAAGAAAGGAATAACTGATTTACTCAGCAAAATCGTCCTGAGCTTCAACAAATCTCTTCCAAGCTTTTGTTGGAATGTACTTCCAAAGTCGCATCGGTGTAAATAACAGATCATTCATCCCTTGGAATGTTCCGTGTGCGGCTCTGATCATTCTCATCGCTTCCGAATCCTCTTTTAAATCATCTTCCAAACATCCTAATCTTTTGTCAAGAGCCATCGAGGCTAAAGCTAAATTCGAAATAAATAAATCATTCAATGTGGAGTAATAACTTTTTCATTTTTGACTTTCCGTCCTGCAAGCGTGGAAAGAGCCTTCAAATAAGGTCTTTATAAATACTGTAATATCCCTTGTGGGTTCGGTTGGACCCACAATGAAGGATATCGATTAGGAAAAAATTTTTTGGCTTGTTTACTGGATTTACTCCCTTATCCCAGGGTGTCCTTTAACCAATTCTTCCATTCGGACATTCGCAGTAATAGCTACGAAGTTAAAAAATAACATTAAAAAGATACACTTACATTCCAGGGACCACTTGTATAACTCATTTAAGAATTCGGGAATTTCCATTAAATCGTTTCTTAATCTTTTCATTCTGTTTATCATATCATCAGCTACTCGATTCATAGGATTAAGATAATTGTGAATCGATTTCGGTCTGAGTAGAGATTGCTGAACATTTACACGAAATTCTCCCCACTCTTTACCTTCTCTGAAAATTAAAATTATTTAATTCGTTAATAATTATTTAATATAATTTTGTTACTTATTATAGATCTTTAAAATGCTATAAAAATAGTAATATAGTTACTGGATTGTTTTTATTTTAAAAAATACATTGCGTAGACTTGCGAATGAATATTTTACTTCAGATAAATAGAAAGTTATAGTTTTTATAGTTAGANAAACCCAAAAATAAAATGACTTTACATACGTAATGCTTAGCACGCGTCATCATTCCGTAAGCACGTTTTTTCATTGTTGCATAAACAATAAATATCAAGAATACTTTTTTGGTGATTGTCGAAGAGATTTGTTGGATTGAAAATATATCTAATGGGAATTTTGTTTAAAAAGATGAATCTTATGAGTAAGTTAAATTCTTTCTATTGTATAATTATATTAACTCTTTAATAACGTGTTCGCAATGAATATAAAGACATGCAATTAATAGTAATTTTTATGGGACGTTTAAAAATCCCAATAAAAATCTTATACGGTGGAACGATATTTAACTTTGCATTCACTTTCTGCTGGAGACAATTAGAGCATTAAACTTATTTTCCGCAAATGAATAACAATTTATTATTTTATTTCTGCATCATTTCTAATATTTAAATATTCGGTTCAATTAAGATGAATAAAAAGAAGCAGACAGAAATTACAACAATATTTTTACAATAAGATAAGATATTCAAAAATAAGATTGAAACCTATTGTTAATTTAAAATAATCTTATAAAAAGTTGTCACAACTGTAATCTAAAGGCTAATGTACTAGTGTTTAATGTATACTTACGACTTGATTTTGAGTACATTTCAAGTTTTATTCATTGAGCGATGCTATATTTTATATTTACAAAATGTTTTTATCCATTTCATTATTTATCGATATCGCTGAACACAGATACAGCAAATAAATCGATATTCGCCGCTAGATAAATGCAAACAATGCTCAATTTATAAGAAAAAAAAAAAACTTGTAACGAAAGAGTAACAAACGTGGCAATTATTTTTAATTTGTTAAAATTAGTCATTGATTTCCCTTTATTTTTTATCGTTGTTTCTGAAGTATAAAGATATAAACGAACATTTGATTATTTACATTTTTGACGTTAATTTATAAACTGAATACTGTATTTAAAACACATTATACTCAGACGTTTTATTAAATTGTATCAATGAAGATAAAGTAAGCTTCTGACTATACGTTAATTTCCATTTCCCATTTCCTCTGAAAATACATTTAATATATGAATGTAGAAAACTTGATATAAAAGCACTGTAAGTTCTTTAAATTAGAAGATAAATTTATCTTTCATTAATATCTGTATCGAGAGTTTCTTTAAAAGTTGTAGATCACTAGGAAGCAACGAAAAAAAGGCGTGAAATGGAAGAGCGAAGGAAAGAAGTGAGCCGTCCTCAATCACAAAGAGAAAGGATTAACGTCGCAATCTCACAATACGTAAGTCATACATATCAAGTTGTTTTGTCAAACAAATTAATTATTGGTCTTTTACGATGTTCTAAGTAAAGTGTAGTTTTGAATGAAGGGAAAAAAAAGCAATATGCCGGTAAGAGTACTTTAATGTTGGGATATGAATTGGTCAAAGATGCACAAAGATTCCAAATACGAGGGGCGATGAAAAAAATCGAATGTTATAAAATTGTATATATTGTTGAGCATTTCCTCTAGAAATACAGCACTAGTATTAATAAATTTTATTGTTTCGAGNAGCTACTAAATTTTGAAACATAAAAACTACCTAAAACGAAGGAACGCTGTATTAAATTTATATTGAGATATATATTACAGAATAATCAATTTAAACATACTCCTGCTGGAATTCTATATCCGGAGAGTACGATATCGTGATCTAAACTCCTAACAGTGCCTTGAACTATTGGGAAGAGCCTATAAAAATATAAATATTGGATTGTAATTGTAATGAAATTATGTTTAAACGTTAAAGTTTACTACAATATCGAGAGAAACTATTGAAGCAGATTTAATTACCTCATGCTTTCTTTAATACAAGCCTTGACATAATGAAGCTCGTTCATTACTTTTTGTGTTAAGGGTTGTCCTCTTGAGAGAAGATTTCTAATTTCAGAATAAGCTTTTTCTTGAGCTTGGGAATTTTTTGCGAGAAAATATAGAGCAAATGATGTCGTGTGTGACGTCTGTAGAATTAATGTAAACTGAATTTAGGACTTTAAAATTTTAGTTTTGATAATAATATATCAAGATGTTATTAAATTAATTTAAACAGAAAACGAATGCCTCAAAAGAAAGCAGAACTAAATTTTTATTGTCGAAAATATTTCAATGATCCGATTTTCTTGAAAATTTCTAAAAAAAATTCGAGATAGATAGGTTTCGAGATATAGAGGTTCCTACACAATAAACAGAAAATAGGTTTGATTGGAGGTACGGCATTTTATTAATACAATAGAAGTATACCTGTATTAGGTATAAATAAAATATTTTTCACATACTTTAACGGAAATAGTTTGTCAAACGCTTTCTAATGCCTGATTTTCTTCAACTAATAAAACACAAGTCAAACTAGTGGCCGAGTGGATTACTGGTAGTTGGTCTGGATTCGTGCCTCTCCAATGGAGTTTCTGGGTTTTTTCATGTTTGTAATATCTAAACAGGGGCTAGTTTCACGTAGAAAGTCCTTCCAGGTTGCAATCCTTGGCAGATCACCGATATATCTCGTTTCCGTAAATAAATAAACTAACCAAACTCGTAGCCAGTCATTGAAAAACAGCGTTATAGTGGATTTCCTACATTGACAGGAATCATAATTAATAGCAACCGTATACTTTATTGCAAAAGATATTTTTCAACTACAATTTATGCTATCAAACAGGTCGCACAGATTTGACACTTCAGTCCATAATTTAAGATGTAGAGGTTTTGAGAGAAAATTATTTGAGATAAATATGAAAATTATATTAAATTTCGTCTGAAAATGCAGAGAGTGAAAATAAATTTTGAGATAAACGTATTTGAGATTGAAAGGTATATAATTTATACGCATGCAAAATTTAAATTTTCTTACCGTATCAACTCCTGCTAGTAACATGTCTAGTAACATAGTAATTGCATCTCTATGATCGATATTTTTGGTCGTTAATAAGTTTTCAATAAAAGTCATTTCTCTGTCTTCGTCTTTACTATTTTCGATTCTCTCCATTGCTTCTTTTACATATTTAAATGCGATTCTATAAAAACGAGATAAAAGTAGAAAAACAAAAATTGTTTTTTTCTTCAGTTTATGACTATTTCGCTATAGTCATAAACAATTTTTATAATAAACAGTCCAAGAGTTAAAGAAAGGAATAACTGATTTACTCAGCAAAATCGTCCTGAGCTTCAACAAATCTCTTCCAAGCTTTTGTTGGAATGTACTTCCAAAGTCGCATCGGTGTAAATAACAGATCATTCATCCCTTGGAATGTTCCGTGTGCGGCTCTGATCATTCTCATCGCTTCCGAATCCTCTTTTAAATCATCTTCCAAACATCCTAATCTTTTGTCAAGAGCCATCGAGGCTAAAGCTAAATTCGAAATAAATAAATCATTCAATGTGGAGTAATAACTTTTTCATTTTTGACTTTCCGTCCTGCAAGCGTGGAAAGAGCCTTCAAATAAGGTCTTTATAAATACTGTAATATCCCTTGTGGGTTCGGTTGGACCCACAATGAAGGATATCGATTAGGAAAAAATTTTTTGGCTTGTTTACTGGATTTACTCCCTTATCCCAGGGTGTCCTTTAACCAATTCTTCCATTCGGACATTCGCAGTAATAGCTACGAAGTTAAAAAATAACATTAAAAAGATACACTTACATTCCAGGGACCACTTGTATAACTCATTTAAGAATTCGGGAATTTCCATTAAATCGTTTCTTAATCTTTTCATTCTGTTTATCATATCATCAGCTACTCGATTCATAGGATTAAGATAATTGTGAATCGATTTCGGTCTGAGTAGAGATTGCTGAACATTTACACGAAATTCTCCCCACTCTTTACCTTCTCTGAAAATTAAAATTATTTAATTCGTTAATAATTATTTAATATAATTTTGTTACTTATTATAGATCTTTAAAATGCTATAAAAATAGTAATATAGTTACTGGATTGTTTTTATTTTAAAAAATACATTGCGTAGACTTGCGAATGAATATTTTACTTCAGATAAATAGAAAGTTATAGTTTTTATAGTTAGAGATTTGGTAATTTTTAATGTTTTTTTTATTAATAGTAAAAAATCATAATATTTGCTTGTGTTTCAATTCTCTGTTTTTCTATTACATTTTTTATTAACAAGTCTACGAAGTTAATTTATCAGAATTTTGATTTTTATCTTCGTATTCTTCAGAATATTTTTAATTAATTTGTATGATTATGCATTTATAATTCCAATTTTTAAACGAATAATTAGATTTATAGTTTTTTCTAAAAATCCTTTTGTGAATTAGTTTTTTTTCACTTTTAAAAATTATAAGTACATGTTTGAGAATTAAACACAAGCTACACAAAGTGAGGAAGTAAATAAGACATTGGCCTGTACAAGCTGTTATCTGGTTTAGCACTGATTCATAAAAACGGTATCCTGAGAGATTTCTTGCCAAACAGTGTTCAGTTAGTGAGCTAAGTCGTGAAATTTCCAGATAGTCGTACGTCACGCCCCATCAGACTCCAAATTTATTGAATTGGCGAGACATCTGATGATCTGGCTAGCCAGGAAAGGATTTCGCAACCAAGAAAACGTTCATGTGAGATGCCGGGCATTGTCTTCTTGGAAAGTATGCCCTGGGTGTTGCGAAAGGAACGTCATCACAACAGGTCTCAGAATGTCATCAACTTATTGCTATGCTGTAAGAGTGCCGTGGACTACCACAAATGAGATCCAGCTATTAAAATAAATGTTACCTCAAATCATAATTCCCTGTTGTCGAACCGTTTGGCGTGCCACAGTAAAAGCGGGATTTCGGCGATGGCCACGTCTGCACTGGTCTGCGCTGGTCATCGGGACTCAGTTCAAAACGGGACTCGTCACTGTAGACGATTCGTCTCCAATCAGAATATTTCCATGTAATCGAGCCGAACACCACTGCAACCATTCTTAACAATACCTACGGATAAGTGGCAGCCAACGTAATGAGCGTCGTAAGCGTAGATTCCGCTCTTGTAGTCGTCTAGCAAAGATCCTGGTGGTCACTTCGGCATTGGTCACACGTTAAACTGTTAATAGTGACGACTCTAGTGCCATTACAGTTGCTCGAACAATCGCTGTCTTCCCGTTCTGTCGTCACTCTAGGCCGTCCACTGTTTACTTTTGCCATTCAGGACCCATTCAAGCCAGAATCGTCTAATTGCCGCATCACTCCCTAAATGTTGATTTGCCCATCCACCCTCCTTTATTCCATGACACGTCCTCGTTATATGTTTATAGTGGGCACGAATTCTACGGTGAGGCATTGTTTGCAGTCAACAACGATTAACACATTCAAACTCCGATGGAAGTTCGGTCCTTCAATGAAAGAATCACTCTTTATATACACCATCACGATGCAGATTTCCAATGTGCTATTGCTCAGACAATTCATTCACTGGGTGTTAACTTTTTATTATTTGCATATTCGGTTAAAAGGTAGGCCTATTTGAATAGACATTTTATTACAATTGCATCATTTTGGAGGTCCATCGAATTTTTCTCAAGAAGTCTATTTCACTTTAAGAATTTTTTATCGTTACTTTGTTAAACAAATTTTAAAAATTACATAAATTTAACAAGTAAATAAAACTTTTAACATGATATTTAAATAGTTTGTTTTGTTTCCTCATAAATATCGCAAAAATCGAATACATGATAAAAGCTGAATTGTTTTTAAACTTGGTTGTTAAATGGCTTCAAACATATGGCCAACCATTCTCAAAACATCTGGTACAGTACGTTCAGACTCGCTCTCATCCCTTTTTTATTAGAGAACACGTCATATTCAGAAAAACTGATAATTAAAACCTTATTAACAATTAAATTTTTAAAAACTAAAGATATAGACAACCATTCTGCTTATGTGTGTGAACATAGCGGAATTTATGGAAATGAGAGAGCTGATTTCTTTGCAAAGGACTCCGTATATCTTTAAATGTATTTATCCCGAAATGCCATTGGAAAACTGCTTCTAAGGAAAGGATGTTGGACTTGTGGAACAATGAATTTGTTAACTCAAGCAAAAAGAAAGAGAACATTTTCGCCGGAAATTTGAAAGCTTGTGGAAAGCGTGGCCGATTCTCCATAGCTCTTTTGCGAATTCCAGGCTATCCTTTCTGGCTTTTGCGGACTTCGTTAATTCTTATTCATTTCCATAATGTTCTTATATGTTATTAATTGATGTGACGTATTTAATTTTTGTATTTTCTTATATATTGTTGCTTCGCATATCTATATTATGTGTTCATGTTTGTTAACTTACTGCCGAAAGCCTCGTATGTAGCGCACGAAAAGAATATGTTAAATAAAATAATATAATATGCCATTATACTTACAGGACCGATAAACCTCCAGATTTATACCATCGTGGTCTAAGTTCTCTGTATGTTGCTAAAAATTCGATCCCCGGTCTTTTTGGAAACTTTCCTTCGTGCCTGAAAACCTTTTCTATATCTTTCGGATCAAATAACGAAACTGCATCGTAGAAACCGCCTATAGACTCACGTACTATGGGACCATATATTTTATATTTCTTAAAACTTGCCTCGTGTAACTTTTTGTGGTTGTATTTACCTAAAATAAAGTATTGCGTTAAAGATATGTCACTAATTCCATGTATATTAGTTTATATCAATATACTGTACGTACCTATAAAAGGTAAATACGTCCACGTTGTTCCCAGAAATGGAATTTTTACGTCTCCTGGTATTTCTTCGAATGGTTTAGCATTAATTACATCTTCTGTCGTTTCTTGCTCAAATGCTATTGTAGTCTGAAGTCGAAAATTATATAATGATCTTTCTAAACTGATCACATTTCTAATTATATATCTAGATGCTTGTAGACTCGTCATTTTAATAAGTAACTGGAACAATAAGTAATTTGAATACAGTTAACATATATATGTGCCAAATAATATATAAACATACAGTAAATGAATATGCAATTATTAAGTGATTTCTACTTTCCTTAGTTCTAATTTAATGATAAATTATATACCACGACTATTGTAAATTCAATTTAGTGATGTTTAAAAGGAGACGTAATTATATGAATTGGTCAAAGATGCACAAAGATTCCAAATACGAGGGGCGATGAAAAAAATCGAATGTTATAAAATTGTATATATTGTTGAGCATTTCCTCTAGAAATACAGCACTAGTATTAATAAATTTTATTGTTTCGAGCAGAAAGCTCATACATAATTATATTTTTATTATTATTCAATGAATTGCATAAATGAAAATATTAGCATTCATTATTAAAAGATGCAAAATCAGCAGGTTTACATACATATCTGTGGATTGCAGTAAAAACAGTTACCGCAATACTTCGTTTCTCTCGAACTTGTGAGATATAACGATGCTAAGTTTAAATTCGGTATTGGATTTAGAATTAACGAAATAAGATATAAATTTAAATAATTAAATAAACAAATGAAAAATTAAGTTAGTCATATCTTCATTACAAGACGATAATTATTGTAAAAAAAATCCAGCAACGAGTTGCATAACATTTCCGGCAAAAAAAAATTATATTTGTATAATAGTTTATTTACAAACTTTTTAATATCATTAATTAATATAAAATGGCAAAATGCTTAATTTTTAGAGTAGAGATGAGTTTTATAACAAAAATTATAAATGCTAATGAGTAAAATCATCCCACACATTACTTCTCCTCTATCTCCCTCTCGATCTTTCACTACCAAACTTTAATAATATTAATTAATAGACTATTTCTAATACCCAAACTTCCCTGTAAAATTTTAGAAATATTCGTCAAAAAACACAGGAGTTATTAAGCTTCAAACTAGATTTACAAAATCGCGCCCCTCACACACATACACTAACATATATACACACAGAAAAAAACCGCATTTTTGTATTCCTCGACGTTTTAAAGTCCCTTGAGTCCAAAAATGTAAACAAAACACAAAAAAATTGACCGATCGCCATACTTTTCCTTTTTTTTTTTCCAACTACTTTGAACTTTGACCTATCGACCCGGAAGTTTCGCCAGCACCTCACTGATAACGAGGAAGGCCAGTTTTGAATTGTTCTTGATCTCTTATAGTATGGAGGCACTTCGATCTAAAGAAACAAGTTAATATATTCATATCACAGTTCGGACAGAATTGCAAAGTGATATTTCTTAATATATATTTGTGAGCAATACGTTGGCCTTCTTTATTGTTAGACTTATTACACGCAAGACCAGCCTTAGAAAATCACTTTATTTTTCCAAAAGAATGCATTTCGGACCTTAAATCTCTCATCTGCTTGTTGTAATATAACTATATTTTAAGAAAAAGCAAGCAAGTTAGATTATGTTAACATTAAAAAGTTTAAGGTTGTAATTCAACTTACATAATTATTAAATTGTAGTATAGTAATGAATCCTGTTAATATTGTAACAAACACGTGGAATTTTGATCAATAATCAATGATTTGTCATTGGCATTTTAATGAATAAGATGATAATTTAATTCGTTCATCTACAACTCAAAATGTCTTTTAGTGTCATAAACTATTTTATCGTCTATTGTTACTTTGTTTAATGTATAATAGGTGTTATTATACTCGTATATCTAAAAGTATATATTAATAATTGAATATCTTAGGACAAAAATATGTTAACTCAGTTTCTTTGTTGAACATTGTCGAATTTTTACCAACATTTGTACATATAATTCATGCATAACTTCTCATAGACTATCCCATTAAGTTTTCATAACATTAATTACCTGTGATCTATTCTAAAATACAGAGCAAATTCGGAATTTTAAGATAATCTCAGGAACAGGAAAAAAATGAGTTAACACGTTCTTGCTCCTTACAGTTCTTTTCCAAAAGTATGAATATAAATACTTACAAGTTAATACAGTTTTCAAGTTTTGCAAATAGTTTGATATTTATCAAACGAAAATTATTTTACACTTTGTTAAACTATTTCACTCTGGTTATAGATAATGTTTAAATCATTACTCTGACGTATACAACATTTACCTTGTTAAGTAATTTCCTCGTTAAGTAATATCCTTGAATTATTCAGTGCGCTCGATATAATCGAAAATATTATAAAATCAATTGAAAATTAAATAATTAATTATAAGAAATAAGCATATAAAAAATTTGAATATTCTGTATTATTAAAATTATCTTCAATAGAGTCCGATAAAAATCCGGCTGTTGTCAATTGTCATAACCACCCTTTCTCCCTTCCAGTTAAGATGCTAATCTAATGCAATTATTTAATTAATATTGTACGTTTAAACTGAATAAATCGATTTTCACATTTTAATTTTGATTTTAAAAAATAATAAATAATATAATCGTTCAATAGGAAATTTTAAAATATTTACCTTATTTGTTTAATTTTAAGACGATAAAATTTTTTTTTTTTTTAAGTTTTACAACATTCAATCATTAAAAGTCGTAGAGAAAATGGTAGTCTATGTCCTTTGTAGTAACTTTTTGCTATGCACTTGCACATTATTCCTTAACTTCTATAAATAATGTCACTGAAAATGAAATTAAAAAATTGCTACTTTCCTTGGAAACATACGCAATAAATTCTGCAATAATGTTTAATATAGTTTTTGATTTAAGAAATTTAATGCCCGAAGGAAGATTAGAAATAGGTTGATCTAGTTCCTTCCGGTTCTTTCGTTAATAGACTTGACAATTAAAAAAACGTAGATGAGATCATTCAATGATTATTACAGCTTGTTACAACAGCTATATGTGAGTTTGCCGACTTACAGGGGTTGAATTAGTTAATCTCTCGTCAGGAATGGTCTAGGGCAGTGTTTTTCAACCTTTGAGTCGCGACCCCCAGGGGGGGTCGCAAAGCCTTACACGGGGGTCGCGGATAAAAGAAAAAGACAAGTGTTTGTAGGTCCTACATTACAATAAAAAAAAACTACAATCTCAGTGAGAAGGCTGTGCCTGTTTATTTTACAATACAATTGGTTTTTTGATCGATGTTTAGGTCTCAACAGAAAGAAACTTAAATACGTAGTTTTTAAAATCACTGACATAGTTTTAATATGGCCCTGGGGGTGGCCAGAATTTTTTAACATGTAAAGGGGCTTATTGAAGAAGGTTGAAAAACACCGGTCTAGGGTCCGTTTGCATGTGGGTGGTGGAGTCGGAGGCAGAGACGACACATGTCCTTACAAAAACCGTTTATTATAGTAGATAATTGTTTATACGGATATTAACAGGAAGTTCGTCGTCGAAAGGTTATTCGAGTATTTGTCACAGTTCGTGATACGTCGGTTGATTCTCGCGCTGAGGGTTCGTTGACAGCCCAGGGGCAGAGACGATGATGATAAATTGGCCGGTCTAGTTGCGTGCTCGTCGAAGTTGGGATGCGACGGTATAGTCCAAGGCGGAAGTGACCAGGTTTATTGTGCATTTGAATTGGGGAAGAACTGAGTTTCGACCTTGAGATTCGGGATTTTTTATAGTATTTCTCTCTCGAATCTCACGTTTTGATTGGTCTTAGTTCCCTTGGATAGCTTTCCGATTGGTCTCTCTCCTGTTTCCAGGTGAGGTCTAAGATCCGTTTGGGTGGCGAGAAAGGTCCGTTCGGGACGGTCTACCCGACACCGTCCCTCGACTCTGACCGGGAGATGTTAATGGAACCTAGAGCTCTACACTCGTAATTTAACCCGTTATTTCCTTTCTTACGACATTTTAGAATTTGAACGATCCGGCGTAATGTCTCTTTGACCGCCGAACCTTCCCCTTTTCATGATTTCTTAATCTACCTTGAGCGTTTGTGTCAGAGTTCCATCTCGGTTCGACATTGACAGATCATTTAACACGTGTAAGAGCCGTCCCGAGATCCGTTGTTTACCTTTGCGCTGCGTTGTTTAGATAATTGCATTCTCTCTCTTTCTCTCTGTCTTGCGTAACCTTTCGTATAATTTAAACATTGAAAGTTTCGCAATTTACGCATTTCGGACCTCACACATTAAAAAGTTTTAAGCTGGATAGAAGTCTTCACCATCTTTAAACATCCAGCGTATAGTCCCGATTTAGCGCCGAGAGACTTCCACCTTTTTCCTGAACCGAAAAAGTGTCTAGGAGGGCAGAGGTTTGTCTCCCCTGAGTGCCCACTGTATCTGAATTTTATCGTGGCTACTACCTAAAGAGTTACTTCATTCTATTGAGATACAGAAAAGTAATTAGTCAACTTCAGTTAATGAACATAGATTTCAGATATTCACAGAAAAGAAAAAAAAACATTATTAAAGTTCCTTAAGCTAAAAATGATTCTGTAGACGTAGTAGAAGGCAAGTGGGGTGGACAAGAGTAGGAATGGGTTTTATAAAAAATTGTAAATGGTAATAACGAGTAAAATCGTCATTAAGTCTGATCCCACTCGAGATGTGATACACGACCCCCTTTATCTCCCCATCCCGTCGATCTTTAATCACTGAAATTTAACAGCATCAATCCCACTAATAAACAAACCGCCCAACAAAATTTCAGAAAATTTCGACAAAAAGTACAGGAGTTATTAAGCCTCAAAGAGGGTGAACAAATTCGTGCTCCTCCGTATACACATACACTAACATCTCTACATACAGAAAAAAACTCCGAATCTTCTTGCATTTCATGACGTTTCAAGGTCCCCTGAATCCACAAATGTAAAAATCTTGAGAGCCACTTTTTGACCGATTGCCATACTTTCCCTCTGTTATATATAACAGAGCCAGGAAAGTAATAATACGAAGCAATTAACATGTATCTTGTAAAATAGGCAAATGGCACTTAAAATTAATCGTTCGAATGCCGTTTTCTTATATGGCTATTCTGACTTGTGAGATATTTAACGAAATAGACGTGGAGCACACACACACACATATGTTGGGAATTAATTTTTTGACTTTTTCTGTGCGGAGATGTCAAAACACGATGATTCTAAAAGCAACGAAAGTCAAATATCACACGATTAAAATATTATAACAGCCGAAAAAGTAAACTTTACCTAATTATACTTCTATATTGCTATTGTAGAAAACTTAAAAAATTATAGAAAATTCGTCGACAATTACTTTGACGGGTAATTGTCGACGAATATAAATTCTCTATTAAATTTGATATAGAGAAGTGAGTAAAACGCAAAATCAATGAATTATTTCGTCAATCTTAACGTTGTGCTTATTGCAATTCTTTCACTTGATGGTTTACGCCAAATTAATTAAAAATTTTCGTCGGTGAATATTTATTTAATGTCTGTGAAAATTGTTTCCTAAACAATAAAGAAATGATTATCAAAAGTATTTTCGAAGAAATAAATTAAATCTTTATAGAAATAAAACTTTTGAAATTAATTTCTATTTTGAATTGTTTCGAATATAATAAACTACGCCATTCAACACACATGAAAGACTGCGGATGGATAATTAATATTAAGTTTCCTAATTTAAAGAGATTTCAACACAATGAGTTTAACATCAAATTATTCCTTAATAATTTTTAAACAAATTATTCTATGAAACAAATAATTCTTTATAATCTCTTTGTAACCTCACATTTATCCAATACTTCCGATTTTTCACTTAATGCCGATGATGATGGAAACATGACGTCAGTAATGCTCGTTGTAAAACTGACGTCATCTTCTGATGATTCTTGGTCAGTGCCCAATTCATTTTCTTCGTAGATTATTTCGTTGATCAAAGAACATCTTTCTAAATATATAAACGCTTTCTTCGATGGTCTTTTCTTGTGATTTTCAAAAGGAGTAATTTGATCTGGAGACAGACAAAAATTACACTCCTCTTCGTAATCGGAATCCTGCAGAAATAAAAAATATATATTAACAAATCTTAACTTCAGCTTCAATCCATATTCAATAGCTTTTTTAATAAACAAATATAATACAGTTTTGACGAAAGCAGAGAATCAAGGAAGTAATTCTAATTCCTGTTAGAATAATGCTACATTACTCGATTTTTTTCTTATTAACTCGGAAAAAAATTTATTTAATAAATAATCAATTTGCATCCATTTTAAATAATATATTTTAGAAGAATGTGCATTGTTGTGTTGTGTTTTTCAGTTTTAAACTTTTAAAAAATAATAATTATTAAATTAGTTTTAATTATTTCGATTGAATTATAACTTACAAGAGAAGACAATTCTGTTTCATCTGGATTATGAGCAATTTCTTCACGTGTCAGGTCTGCCATTCTACTTATTTCTGTTTCAGGGTCGTCGGTTGCCATAACATTTATTCCTTTGACGGAATCTCCCGCACTAACTTTATTCAGACTACATGCAGAAAGTCCATATGATAATCAGAAACTAGTATGAGTATCAAAACGGTGATTAATATATTAATATACAGTATATACAGTATATTTTTAATTTTAATTATAATTTGACATAAAATCGAGAAACACTCCAATAACTGAGATCTTAAATCATTTCCTTCGTTTCCCGAAGATGAAACAGACTATATTCGTTAAAATAATATTTTTCTCTAAAATTCGTGTTTAATAAATTAGTGTGAGAAGTAAATGTCTTCCACATATTGTTTACGGAAAAGGAAACATTTTGTCAGTTTTATGACAAAAGGGAAATTTCACTTCTCTTCCCACACTCCTTACATCCAAAGTTAGGGGTCCATCTGGATGTTCACTCCCTTTTCATATCACCGAACATCCCGTTGACATACGAAAAACCTTTCATTATGATTGGTTAAAAGAGTTCGAATAAGGAGAACCATTTCCTGCGATCAGGGAGTTCTCAGCTAGCTTCGTAAGAAGTGAGTTCTCACAAAGTTTCCAGAGCAAGTGGTCGGCAAGGTCTCCGAATTAGAGTTTTTCTAGGGCTCTGAACGCAAGATCTCGAAGAGTTTTCCAGAAGTTGCCAGAGAAAAGAGTTCCTAGCTCTAATCTCACTATTTTATTATTTGTGCGCCTTTATTCCTCGAAGATTCTCCTCCCCGTTCTCCGATCATATCGAAGAGCAGTCGTTGATCCTCAACTGTATGACTCCGCATCATCGAGTAGAAGAGCAAGATCAAGGCGAGATAGTATAACTGATATTTGTAAACTCTCTCTCACTCCGCGAGATTAGGTAAAGTTGTAAGAAATACTCTTAGCGTTGTAACTTAGGATTCGTTGTTTATTAAATTTGTTTGATTTAGTATGGTCTCCTCGATGACTCGAAGTCGTGCCGAAGCCTTATTCACTTACTCACGTCCCTCCCACTCGAAATTTCTCATAAACAAATACGAGCTTGCCTAACGCATAAACTATGCTGGTGTCAGAAAAACAACTTGCAGGGGTTTTATACGAACTTCTGTACTTTTGATTTAATCTCTTAAAAGCCATTTTATGACGCTGAGACAAGTCAATCCGACTTGACCGCCGAGTAAGCGGTAAAAGAGTGATAACTAACTCTATACCCCCCTGACCTCATACCAGAGAATTAAAAAAAAACACTGCAATTCGTAAAACTTTCTTTACTTGTGTTTAATATTTATAGGAAAGAGAAAATTTGAAGGAGAAAAACAAAGGAAATGACAAATAAAAAAATATAATTTTAGATTATAGATGCAAATGACTAGCTGCTACCCGCGANTACAGTATATTTTTAATTTTAATTATAATTTGACATAAAATCGAGAAACACTCCAATAACTGAGATCTTAAATCATTTCCTTCGTTTCCCGAAGATGAAACAGACTATATTCGTTAAAATAATATTTTTCTCTAAAATTCGTATTTAATAAATTAGTGTGAGAAGTAAATGTCTTCCACATGCTGTTTACGAAAAAGGAAACATTTTGTCGGTTTTATGACAAAAGGGAAATTTCACTTCACTTCCCACACTCCTTATCTCCAAAGTTAGGGGTCCATCTGGATGTTCACTCCGTTTTCATATCACTGAACATCTCGTTGACGTACGAAAAACCTTTCATTATGATTGGTTAAAAGAGTTCGAATAAGGAGAACCATGTCCTGCGTCAGGGAATTCTCAGCTAGCTACGTAAGAAGCGAGTTCTCACAAAGTTTCCAAAGCAAGTGGTCGGCAAGGTCTCCGAATAAGAGTTTTTCTAGGGCTCTGAACGCAAGATCTCGAAAAGTTTTCCAGAAGTTGCCAGAGAAGAGAGTTCTCAGCTCTAATCTCACTATTTTATTATTTGTGCGCCTCTATTCCTCGAAGTTTCTCTTCCCCGTTCTCCGATCATATCGAAGAGCAGTCGTTGGTCCTCAACTGTATGACTCCGCATCATCGAGTAGAAGAGCAAGATCAAGGCGAGATAGTATAACTGATATTTGTAAACTCTCTCTCACTCCGCGGGATTAGGTAAAGTTGTAAGAAATACTCTTAGCGTTCTAACTTAGGATTCGTTGTTTATTAAATTTGTTTGGTTTAATATGGTCTCCTCGATGACTCGAAGTCGTGCCGAAGCCTTATTCACTTACTCACGTCCCTCCCACTCGAAATTTCTCATAAACAAATACGAGCTTGCTTAACGCTTAAATTATTCTGGTGTCAGAAAAACGACTTGCAGGGGTCTTATACGAACTTCTATACTTTTGATTTAAATTCTTAAAAGCCATCCTATGACGCTGTAGACAAGTCAATCCGACTTGACCGCCGAGTAAGCGGTAAAAGAGTGACTAAGAAGAGTGAAAAGTGAAAAGTGAAAAGATAAGAGTGAAAGAGTGAAAAGATAACTAACTCTATATCCCCGCTGACCTCACACCAGATAATTAAAAAAAACACTGCAATTCGTAAAACTTTCTTCACTTGCGTTTAATATTTATAGGAAGGAGAAAATTTGAAGGAGAAAAACAAAGGAAATGACAAATAAAAAAATATAATTTTAGATTATAAATGTAAATGACTAGCTGTTACCCGCGACTTCGTCCGCGGAGGTTTTGCAAGCAAACTTCATTTACATTCAATATTTCAATAACCATAGTAATTGTTATATAACACCTACCGCTGAAGAGAATTGCCGAGAATCAAACGAACTATTTTCAATTTGATCAATTTTCTGAAACGTTTACAATCGTTCTATAATCAAACCAATATGCAATAACAATAATAATAATATGCGATTGACCAAATTTACGCTGATCGGGTTCGCACATTATCGATGAACTGGCCACGTGGAGAAAACCCAAAAATAAAATGACTTTACATACGTAATGCTTAGCACGCGTCATCATTCCGTAAGCACGTTTTTTCATTGTTGCATAAACAATAAATATCAAGAATACTTTTTTGGTGATTGTCGAAGAGATTTGTTGGATTGAAAATATATCGAATGGGAATTTTGTTTAAAAAGATGAATCTTATGAGTAAGTTAAATTCTTTCTATTGTATAATTATATTAACTCTTTAATAACGTGTTCGCAATGAATATAAAGACATGCAATTAATAGTAATTTTTATGGGACGTTTAAAAATCCCAATAAAAATGTTATACGGTGGAACGATATTTAACTTTGCATTCACTTTCTGCTGGAGACAATTACAGCATTAAACTTATTTTCCGCAAATGAATAACAATTTATTATTTTATTTCTGCATCATTTCTAATATTTAAATATTCGGTTCAATTAAGATGAATAAAAAGAAGCAGACAGAAATTACAACAATATTTTTACAATAAGATAACATATTCAAAAATAAGATTGAAACCTATTGTTAATTTAAAATAATCTTATAAAAAGTTGTCACAACTGTAATCTAAAGGCTAATGTACTAGTGTTTAATGTATACTTACGATTTGATTTTGAGTACATTTCAAGTTTTATTCATTGAACGATGCTATATTTTATATTTACAAAATGTTTTTATCCATTTCATTATTTATCGATATCGCTGAATACAGATACAGCAAATAAATCGATATTCGCCGCTAGATAAATGCAAACAATGCTCATTTATAAGAAAAAAAAACTTGTAACGAAAGAGTAACGAATGTGGCAATTATTTTTAATTTGTTAAAATTATTCATTGATTTCCCTTTATTTTTTATCGTTGTTTCTGGAGTATAAAGATATAAATGAACATTTGATTATTTACATTTTTGACGTTTAATTTACAAACTGAATACAGTATTTAAAACACATTATACTCAGACTTTTTATTAAATTGTATTAATGAAAATAAAGTAAGCTTCTGAGTATACGTTAATAAATATCCGTTCGTTTATTTCGATTCAGAAAACTTTTCAATAATATTAATTTTTCAGTTGATTTTACGATTGAAACAGTTCACACGTTCCACACAATTAATAATGTCAAATCACAATGCAATATTTATGCTTTTATATCACGTTTAAATGAAGAAATTTCTAAGCAGAAATTAATTGATTTTTTTATTTTACTTTTTATTTTTCTGGATTTGCAATAGAATAAAGTTCTAAAATATCTTTCTAGAATAATAATTTCAGCTGTTTATTTAATGTAAACTGTTTGTCATTTGCTTTGTTTCTTTTTTTAAATTCCTATATAATTTTTGAATTCAGGCAGAGAAAGTTTTACGAATTTCTGTGTTTATTGTGCTTACTTTTAATTTCTAAGTTGTGATAATGAAATGGAAGTTCATAATATAAATGAACATTCCTTATCTGATCGGAAAGAAGTCACTGTGGAAGATTCCGTCAGAATTATAGTACATGTTATTTTAGATCTTGCAGCACGTTAGAGAAAGGAAGAAACAAAATCGTCTTCTTCTGTAAGTTAAAATTCAATGGAAATAATTGAAATTAATTTAATAATTCTTATCATTTAATGGTTTAAAACTGAAAAACCTATTACAACAATGCACAATCTTATAAAATGTGTTATTTAAAATGACTGCAAATTGTTTATTTATTATTAAATAGGCCTATATATTTTTGAGTTAATAAAAAAAACACTACGAGTACAGTAAGATTATTATATCAGTAATCAGAATTTTTCACTTTTTACAAATTTCCGATGAGAAATTGGGCATGGACCAAGAATCATTAGCATTAAGTGAAAAAGTAAAAGTATTGGATAAAGATGAGATCACAAAGAGATTATAAAAAAATTTTCCGATTCATAAAATAATTTGTTTAAAAATTATTAAGGAATGATTTGATGTTAAATTCACTTGTTAAAATCTCTTTAAATTAAGAAACTTAATATTAATTACCTATCCGCAGTCTTTCACGTGTGTTGGACGTGTAGTTTATTATATTCGAAACAATTAAGAATATAAAAGCACACGTTAAAAAATACAATTAAACTTGAAAATATTTTCAAACATATATAATACAATATTACTTAAAAATAATTTCTTATACATTTAATATTTACAGTAAACATGAAAATGTATATAGGCCTATATAATTTTAAAATATTTAAATGTACAATTTAGAATGTTTTAGAGCAACGGTATTCAAACATTTTAACAGTGCGACCCCGCATGGGTCATTGAGGTAACATGCCGACCTAAAATTAAAATAATCAATAATCTAGTTCTAATTGCTCAAAAACTAGGACTAGGTAATATTAAACATCAGGAAGATGTTAATTTATTTTTCTTTATTTCATACAAAACAAACATTAGTGTCAAAACAGTTACAATAAACTGAAAACAACTCTATAGTTACCAAATATTAAATTGAAAAATTGATCAGCATTATTCATTTATAACTTTTAATATTAAAATATGGCGTATAACACGTAAGAACTTAAAAGAAATTTAGTTTAAAAAATACAAAAGGAAAATATTTAATGAGACCTTTGAGCTTGTTTCTTGTTTACAAGTAGTGATATTTCTGGCTCTATTTTACTCAATTTGTGTCTTAAAGGTGGCTCTATTGCTAACTTGTTTCGTTATTTAGATTTTAAGTAGAGAAATTGGGAAAATCCCATCTCGCACATATAAGATGTTGCAAATAGTAATAATACATTTAGAGCTGCATCAGACAGTTCTGGATATTCATTTCGAACTTCAAACTAAAAATTACTCAATTCAAGCTCTTCGAAAGCAAATTTTAATTCTCCATCAGATGAAAACTCAGTTAGTTTTTTCGCTTAAATTTAATGATAAATTTTGGATAATACACACTAAAAGTGATTCCACATCCATTGTCAGAAAAATCTTCCGGAAAATAAGTATTAAATTAATATTTAAGATCTGTCAAGTGAGTTGTTATATCTTTAATAACCGATTGATTAACTTCTACTTTGTTTTCTGTAACAAAACTTTCTAAAGTAGGAAACGCTGCAAAATTAATCTCTTTGCAGTATGAGCATCACAAGTCTATTTTCTTTCTTTTTTTTTTTTTTTTTGTAAAGGCTTTGATTTTATCATTGGCCATAAATTATATTTAATTGTTCACCTTGAAGACTTAAATTCAACTCGCTCAATTTGAGAAAATTATCATCCAACTGAAGACTGAAAAATTTACTTTTTTGAATTCTACTTATAAGTTCGCCTTCCACATTTTCTGCCATTTCGAATATTCTGCGACCAATTGTTGTATCAGAGAGTGGTATTTGATATATCTGTTGGTTTTCCTTTTCGCCAAACATAATACCTACTATATCCTGAGTTGCTGGAACAATTAACTCTTCAGCAATTGTGTACAGTTTGCTGTAAGATAGCTCACTCGGTAAGAAGCCTCCAATGCTTTTTTGTTAATATTGGTAAAAGTAGACATAAAATTTTGCCAACATGTCAAATGCCCTACTTTTTCTGAAAAAATTCAATGGTTTTATCTTCGGATTCCGGATGTTTGGTGTGTAGGTGCCTCTTCAGTTTGATTTCAGTGACTCGTTTGACAGTACCGCCAGGCACATAAGGCATCCAGCCCTTGGTTTATCATCTTTAGTACATACAAAACAATATTTTATAAACTCATTGTCAAACTTACGAACTCGTTTATTTCCTTTTACTTCTTTATGTCTCGACTCTGTAGAGGTAGAAGCTTCCAAACGTATTTGGTCTGCGTCAGAAGTTAAAGCAGCCGAAATCGAGGCGCTTATAATTAAACTCACAAATGGCCACCTGACGGTGTAAATAGAATATGCATTATCATCACTTGTTTGCTAAATCATGTGAATTGCCAAAAGCGACGTTACACGACGTCATCCGAGACATATCCGAACCTCTATCTCTTTGAACTCGTTGTTCTAAAAATATAGTAATCTGTCTAGAATTTAATAAAATTTCACATTTTAGAAACTAATATTTTTCTCAAAAAATTTGTCAACTATGTATTTGTATTCAATTAAATTTATTTACAATTTTTCTATCCACCTTTCGACCCCAAAGTCATTTTTCGTGATCACAAATGGGGTCGCGACCCATAGATAGAATACTACTGTTTTAGAGCTGTTACATTATTTTAAAACTTACAGTAGCGTGCCGTCATTAGAAGCGGTGGAAGCGCCGCTTCCCTTGTATTTTTATAAAAAACAAATACATATTAATTTTAATTATATGAAAATAATCGCACAATATTTTATTATAACCGCATTATGTATCTTATTACAAATTTCTATACTACACGTGAAAAAAAATAAGATTGCTATTGTATATTCGAATATTAGTGGCGGAGTGGAATCTCTGTATTGTCAGATTCCAAAAACCCAGATTTGCGCATGTGCTTTACAGAGCACCAACCTCACCCGGTTTAGCCGGTAGAAGCCTACTACATTGGGTTGATGCTACACATATAACGCTTCCAATTCTATCCGGGACCGGTTCCGGGCTGCAAGCTGCCCGCCCGCTATATATTTGGCCGATTGCGTGAATAACGAGTAGATTTATAACTTAACCCAACCGATAAGAATTTACTGGTATGTTTTTACGATAGTTCTGTATAGTTGTCAGGAGTTTAAAAAATCCATTAAAATATTTGATATNCGAGTAGATTTATAACTTAACCCAACCGATAAGAATTTACTGGTATGTTTTTACGATAGTTCTGTATAGTTGTCAGGAGTTTAAAAAATCCATTAAAATATTTGATATTTCTATTCTGCTCTCCGATTTTATATTACTCACGGATTTCGATGTTAAACCAGTGATATTACGATTTCGTATGTTCCATCTCTAAGGGGATGTAGAAAAAAACGTGTACAATTCTTGTACAATGTTACTTCGACAATGTTCTTGTACAATGTAACTGTTACTTCGACAGCGTCATTTACAACTAAATTTAATGAATGAGAGAGATGCATCAGATACAGAAAAAGCTCTAGAATTTATTTTCCTTAAATTTACAATTTACGTATCCGTCTGTCATAAAAATTTGTCTTTCCACTTTTTTCCCGAGACTACAAATATTTGAGTACAAAGTAACTGGTTTCGACTTATTTCTACTTTAATTAATTAAGTAGTACAGTAGAGCCTCGATTATCCGACTCAATTGGGGACTGGGGTTGGTCGGATAATTGAAAAGTCGGATAACCGAAAAGTATGAAAAAATCCATTATTAGTGTAGTATATTATTATATCCCATGTAATTAGTATATTAGTATATCGCTATTAACCTATTTTGTGTTGAATTTTCATCGATGTTAAGCCTAACAAAAATTTTTTAAATAATAATCGTCGCTATTGTATCGTTAAAAATTAGAAAATTAAGCCTCGTTTAAATACTGGCTCCCTTTCATGGTCAATCCAGTGTTGCCAGCTAAAACACGTAAAAATAATATTAAAGTAGGCAAGACATAGCCAAATATTGTAGCGCTACATCACTAGCACACGTTTGAAATTTGCCGACTAGGGCGGTCGGTTAACCGAGGTGTCGGTTAATCGGGGGCCGGATAATCGAGGCTCTACTGTAGTTAAATAATTAAGCGATTAGGGAATTGGAGACATAAACAAAACTCTGACGAAAGAGCCGGAATATTACTTAAATAAAAGCTTAACCGAACCAATCTATAGCCGAGTACAGTGGGGACCAATTTCTTCGAAATACTGTATTAAATGTAATATAGACAGAAATTTTTCCAGTTCAACGAGAGTGACCGAAAAGTTGTAAATTTTGGAAATTTCCGTGGACAGCACCTGGTCCTCAAACGAATTAGTTAGAAAACAAAAGACGGACAATCTATTAAGTTTAACGTATTTAGANAGTTCAACGAGAGTGACCGAAAAGTTGTAAATTTTGGAAATTTCCGTGGACAGCACCTGGTCCTCAAACGAATTAGTTAGAAAACAAAAGACGGACAATCTATTAAGTTTAACGTATTTAGATTTTTTACAGCTATGATGAGAAACGTTTAAAATTTACAACAACCCTGTCGCGTCCTTTGAGATATACTAGTGATACTACAAAAGACGTTAACCGGTATCGGCACCCTCGGGATTTGGCATGCATGCACGCACTGCACACCTACCAAGATCGTCTCTGATTCCATCCCACTGATAGGGAGCACTTTTAACTAAATGGATTGTTTTAATATTTAAAAAGTAAAGAATATCTTATGCTATTTTTATGTACGTTTCTTCACAAAACTATATTCATACAATCGAATATTTTGTACTAGGTATGTATAATTGTATAATTGTATATCGATCACACATTTTATTTTAACAAGTAAGTTTTTATAATTTTATTTTTAATTTTAGCCCTTATATCGTGGCTAGCAATTTAGAATGTAATTGTGATATTGAAAATTTATTTCAAAAAGTTTTGGATCGAGACCTTATAATGAAAAAGAAAACATTATTAAAAGAGAAAGATCAATGCCCAAATTAAATATAAATACGTCGACAAAAAAATTTGTTCGACATTTTCATGATGAAATTTATGAAGATATAAAATGGCTCTGTGGATGCATAAAAATTCAAAAATTGTTTTATTAGCCTTGCCTACTATTTTCAAATAAAATTAGTGTGTGGAATAAGGTTGGCTTTGACAATTTAAATAATTTTAGTAAAGCTGGCAAAAGACACGAAAATCCTAAACCTCGCATCGAATCTTTCGTAAAATTGAAGCAATTTGGAATCAAAATAGAATACAGTTTAACATTAGTACACAATATAAAATAAATATTGAAAATTATAACGAGATAGTTACGGCTAATAGATATATTATATTTTAATTATTAGATGTTATCGAAGCGAGAATTGGCATTTAGAGGGCGTAGAGAATCTATTAAATCTAATATAACAGAGTTAATTATATTGAACTTGCTTATTTATTAAGTACGTTAGATAATCTATTAACTAAAAATACATTTAGAGAAGTCTACGGTTTTTACTGGCTTATCGAACAAACGAATACGAATGGCCCCTAGACCATCACTGACTGATTGCCCCTGGAAGTCGGCTTGTTACAAAAACACAGCTTCCCTATCATCAAATGTCACGGCACGCCCCTGAAAACTTAGCAATATTATCCATTGTGTGATAGAATATATATTAAATCACAGCATGACATATTTCACAGGAAATTCTTTGAATTCATTTAAAATTAAGGCATTCTTAATTTTTTTCTTTCTGCTTCAAGTTTTTTCTTTAAACTTTCCGTGTCCATACGAAAGAAGTCTTCCAGATACTTAATGGCTTCCCAAGAACCAACTGCAGATACGACTAAAGAATTTCTTTCTGAACTTCTAATAGTTAAAGATTTTAAATCAACCAACGAACATAAGATATTTCGCAAAGTATCAATTTTCTTGTTTTTAAGTCCTGGAAGTATTTTACCAGAAAGCTTAACGGGTTTTAATTCTACTAGTTCATTTAATTGGTCGTACTGTTTAATTTGGCAAAATACGGACGAATTGCCAGTTGCAGCCAAAACATTGTATGTGTCTTTAGCCCAAGAAGAGATCCAACCTAAATTTTTAGGAAGAGAAGAATTACTTCTGACAGATTTTAAAAACTCCAAACATAAATTAGCAATGTTGCTTTTCTTTACATTTGATTCTGCATCACCTACTTCGCTTATATTACAATTATTTTGTAAAATGCAGGGAAAGTATTCT
Organism: Centruroides sculpturatus; assembly: GCF_000671375.1. Taxonomy (NCBI): domain Eukaryota; kingdom Metazoa; phylum Arthropoda; class Arachnida; order Scorpiones; family Buthidae; genus Centruroides; species Centruroides sculpturatus. Next base: position 913,520 of record NW_019384447.1, on the reverse strand, counting down.
AAAAGCCAAAGTTCGTCTTCTGGTTTGAATTTTTCGTTTCTGTTCATCCAGTGACCAATCAATCTGTAAGCCGATGTTATTATATTTGGAGGAACGAAAAAGCGCGATAGATCAAGTTCGTCTTCACTGTCAAGTATTGGATATTCGTTTATTATCGATTGTAAATGATTGTCAAAAATTGTAATTATTGAAGTTTGAAGTGTTTTTTCTTTAGCCTGCTTTGCTTTTAAGTTGATCAAGTATTTTGAAATTATCCACGGAAAACTAAGAAATCGTGCAGAATTGCTGCTGTAAGTAATAACGTACCATGCAGACGCTTTCTTCAATATATCGTCCAATATGTTCGGATCTATATTTTCAGTATCAGCTGAAATTCCAAATTCCTGATGAAATTCGTTTCTAAAACGCTTCTGCAATGTTTCTACAGATTGCACAACGAGTTTTTCAGCGTTAAAAGCGTCGTGTCTTTCGGAATGTCGCTGGTGAAGTCTTCGAAATGCGCCCGAAATTGCCTCAGCTTCCGTTTGAACTCCATATCTATGCATCAAAATTTGAAGAAAATGATTGTAGTTTTGTCTAGAAATTCGTGCAGATTCTTCGTATTCTTCCCAACCAGGATAAATTAAGTCAGGATCAATCTGAAATATCGAATAATCATTGTTAGAATTCTTAATATGATTATATTAGATTTATAAATCGTTCAAGAATTATTTTGACGTAATTAATGTATTATATAGCGTAAAGAGTTGTTTTTCCTTTTAAACACTTTAATTTATGGTTATTTTTAATTATTCACCTGTAATTTAACGGTTTCCCGTTGGACACATGTAGTTTTCTGTTCAAATATTTCACAATTTCTGTATAAATCACCCAAAGCACGTTTTGATCGATAAGTTTCTCTGTCAGTTCCTCTTTCCATAAAATCTGGATATTTTTGTGGCTTTTCCTCGCATGTTAGGGGTTCTATATAACCAGACTTTACATAATCTAATGCCAGAGAGAATTTTCGAGCAATCTCTTTGCAGATTGGAGTATGTATACCAAATTTATCTGAAATTGCCAAGTGGGCACTTCCGATTATACCAATCTGGTCATTTTTAATGTATTCTTTCAGCATTTCGGTTGTTGTATGTATCTACGAAATATAGAATTTGAAATTTTTATTGAAAATTAAAAAATAAATTGTATCTAATAACTTACATCGAATGTAGCACTCGACTGTTTATCTTCTTCGGGAGAAGGGAAATTTTCCGGTTCTCGGTTACGAGAGAAAAATAAATTTTTTCTCCAAATAACGGCGTATTCATCTCCATCGAGATCGGATCCTGATATAAAAATAACACTGTTACTCATTTAAAAATATTAATTGATTATTAGATTACTTATCGCATAATATTAATAAACATAAACTGATAACACTAAATGTAATCTCTCGTTAATCCACATTTACATTTAAAGGATGTAGAAAATATTTGTCTACAAGCAGCAGGAAATAAAATATAGCATACTTGCTGTTACCCGCGGCTTTGCCCGCGCGGATTTTGCAAGCAAACCCCATTTATATTCAGTATTTCAACAACCATAGTAATTGTTACATAATACCTACCCCTGAGAATGATCACAATTGCCGAGAATCAAACGAACTATTTTCAATTTGATCGATTTTCTGGAACGTTTACAATCGTTCTATAATCGAACCAATATGCAATAACAAATTCGAATTTAAAACGGTTCGAACATTTTTAAAAATCGAAATAGATAAAAATATTTATAACAATGTCTGAAATGTTATCAAATTAATACACCTAAGTACTCGATGAACACTAAATCCTCTCCCTCTCCCCCCGCGGGAAAATTTCGAAAAATTCCTTCTTATTGTGCATTGCCATGGAATATCCTACTTAAACGCAGATAAAAACAAAAAATCGCATCTAAACTAGTACAGTAGAGCCGTTTTTCCGGTTAAGCCTTAATGCTCTCCCTCTCCCCCCGCGGGTGAATTTCGGAAAATCCCTTCTTAGTGTGTGTTTTCATGACGTACCCTAACTATGGACCAAATTTCACCTCTTTAGGTTCAGCGGTTTGCTCTGGGCGATGATGAATCAGTGAATCATTCAGTCAGTCAGGAAAAGCAATTTTATATATATAGATTTATTGAATTTTTAAAAAGTAAAACTATCTATCAAGTTTATTAACACAGTATGAAAATGTTATAAAATATAATTTTGCGGGAATTATCTCAAAGGAACTATTACAAACAATAATCCACACAGAATACATGAACTAAAGAAGAACATTATAAAGGCGACTGCCAACATCAGTGTTCAAGTGCTCCACATGATGGCAGCAAACACGGCAAAAAGAACTGGCGAACATTTCGAAAATATGTTATAATAACATAATTTCGTTTAGCTTAAAAATTAGTTTATATGTAAACTTTGCTTTAACCTCACAACATAAAACTGATTCCTAACACGCGTGCGTGAATTTTCCATCACTCTGTATTTTAGTTACCAGAAAGCAAATGTTTGCAATAAAATTTCAAGTTTTTTGAAGTATATAAAGCGTATTACGAAACTTATTTTGATTTCTTATATATCTGAATAAGCTGCTAAAGTGAAAAGGATTTTTCGTTTTCAAAAATATTTTACAAATTATTACTAACAAGTAAGGTAATTTTATCTTTAAGAATAATAACATACCAGCCATTTCATCCGGATGTGGTCGTTTCCCTTTCTGCGGAAACACTATACAATCCACAATATGATGTAAAGCGGGAACATCGATAGCTTCTAAAATTCGAATATCTCCGGGTTGAGTACAAGGGTTTTTTGTCACCAACACTCGACCTGAAATATTATATATTAATTAAATTACAATAACAGTTTCGATTATATTTAATCTATACAAACAATATTTCTACCTGTTTTAATTACTGTTTCTGTACTAGTTTCTTGTCCTACAATATCTTTCGTGTATTGAATAAATACTTGGCCATATTCGAGAGTGGCCGTCTCGTCTAGAACTCCGAACATGTTTCGTCCTTCGTTGGGATTTATAGCTAATCTAGCTTTCGTCTTAATATCATCTAAAGTAATTAATGATTTTCTATTGTATAGTGAATAATGCGGTAAACACAATATATAATAAGTTTTCAATACTCACAAATCGCTCTTTCTCGAAGACATAATAACAGTTCGCGAAAGAAAGGATCGCCTGTCAATCCTATTCCCGCATTCACCATTTCTTGAAATCCGGTTATGGTTTCCAGATTCAGTTTAGAAGCGAGATATTCTGCAGTCTTTTCATCGTCGGTTAAAATATCTGTTTCGGTCGAAAGCATTTCTTCCTGTAGTTCTAGAAATACTTTATTTGGAACACCCAGTTGATTCAGGATGTTGATCATTGGACGATTCAAGTGTACGGGTACTAAATTTAATAAATAAACAAATAAACATATTAAATATGCATTTTTAATTTTTTGTTTCAATGCTTCGGTCTCGGATATAATCAGTTTTAAACAACGCACGTAATAAAACAGTTGAATAAGAAAAACGGTAAAGATACCAAATTAGAAGCTTAGAAGCAATGTTTGAATTTATATACAGGCCTATACATAATATTCGTATAAAATTAAATACTTACTGGCTTGACTTTGCTTTACTATTTCAAGTTGATCAGATGGACTATCAAATTTTTTCATACTTTTTCTAAACACAATTTTCAGTCCTTCGTCGTCCAACGTCGGATCCATAACAAGCATTCCCTTATAACCTGCATATCTTATTTGAAAAGCACACGAAACTTTTTTCAAATTCAACTTTTCGCTAACCTACAAGAATAAGATGTTATAATACATTTAAAATTCCATTTATCATGTGAATAGGTCTTTCAGAATTAACTAATGAACTGAAACGTCTGTCATTTTATTATTTACTAATGAATTTTATTATTATTATTATTATACATGTTTTTATATGAATAGAAATAGCAATGACCATGATATAGACCGTCTATTTGCCAATATAAACGATCGCGCTTTGCTGACACCTCTGCTATTTGGGCCTGCCTGAGAGCAGTTATTAAGGCGATTTCAAAAAAAGCCTTTTCCAACTGTTTCCAAAAGCTTCGCGAATATTGTCAAAATATTGTATTGTGTCTCGTAGAGCGTACTTTGAAGCCCGATAAAAGTAATATCTTTGTATCTTTTGTTTTCTTGTCAGAATAAAAACAATAAAACAGTAATTTGAAAAATTCTTTGTCTATTAGCACTAAAACTTGGGATTAACTATTTGATTGTCAAAAATATATTTATTGATTATTACCACTTTTGAATTATTAACTTCACATATAACAAAATCTAAAAACTATTTATAATAGACACAAATATACAAACATGTAATTATAAATTAAGATAATAAATGTGGATACTCACGTTCTCGGCTAATTGTCTAGACATTTTGCCAATTCCATCTGAAAAGCAGTAAGGTTTTCCTGTAACAGGATTTACTCCACCTTCAATATCATCCTCTGTAATGACGTAACGATGCTCTAATGGAATTTTCACTGTGTCTTCTGTTTGTGAAAAGCACTGTCCCAAACGAGCCATGTATTTGGATACGCTTTTGGTTATCGAGAAATCACCCATCCATGCTCGAATAGTATCGGCATTATTTCCTTTATTGTCTTCCGCATACATCCAAACACTATGATCTCTGATTTGAGAATTTGACCATGCCAAAAATTTGTAATGTCTTGCGCATATTTTTATTCCTTCAATCATAGGCATCGTAACTGCGAATTCCAATAATGCAGCATCACTGTAATTTGCTGACGCACTCAATTTCTTACCGTCGTCATCTCGAAAAGATACTCGCAGTGCATAATTTGAATCAAAATTTCGCAACATTCTGTTACTGAATTGAAATTCGGGAGGATAAAACAAAGTTGTTGTTGGAGTCAAAACTACTCTCCGAATCAATTTGGCATCAGAAGGCGTTGTATATTCGTTATCTTTTGCACGAATTTGATGATCTGTTTGACAATACCATTGATACATCAATTCGATTGCACGTGGATAGTGGCAGAGTACACCACGTTCTTGCAAATCTAATATATACTCCAAAGCTTTCTCTAAGTAAATTGGATTTTCGTTGCATTGCTGTTCTATCTGATTAATGAATGTTTTCCAATTTCCTCTAGTTTGCTCTTGTAAGACAAAATTTCTAGTAAGTATTGCGTATAAGTTGTAAGTGCAATCGAAATTCTTCAAATTAAAAGTCGGCAATGGCAAATATTTTCTTGTTTCCAATTGTATGCAGCCATAGTAAATAGGCATTGCATTATTACATGAATGAAATCTACTAACTATTTCTTTAGCAAATTCTACATCTTGAATACGTAACATCAAGGCTGTCGATTTGCCATGCACTTCTTTATCGATGGCATCTAAGGTTAGAACTCTTCGTCCCCTAGAATACGCAACGGGAGGATATTTCACTTCTAAAAAGAGTAAAGCACAGTCTTTCTTTATATTTAAAATAATTCTCCTTACGGACGAATATTTTATTTTTAATAAATTATTGTTATCGTCGTAAATATTTCTTTTATGTCTTATTTCCAACATCCGTACGTCATGATAAAAATTTGCCGACAGAAATCCTTTCACATATCTGTGTATTACATAATGCGTTTGTGAGCAGAGAGTTCCAAAGTAAAACATATTTAGAATGATGTTTTCGTGACAAGCAATCTTAGTATGATGAAAACATTTGGCGGTTGAGAATGTTAACCAACATTTTATATCGGTCCTGCACCAGTATGTTGCCAAAATGTCCATTTCGGAATACACGTCGGCAAAGAAACGGTTACTTTTGCACTCTACTTGAATCACGTGTTCGTCAAATACGGGTTTATTGTCGTGTCTTTCTGTCTTTTCCTCTTCAATCCATTGTACTACAGAGAACTTCCACTTTTCGAGATGATTTTCTAAAATCTCTCTAAAGTTGGTGGAAGTTGAATAGTCGTCTAACGAGGTAATTCGAAATTGTAGTCGCATTTCTAGTTATCTGAAATATTAATAATATTAATTTTTCAAATCTGTCTTAAATATAAACAGTCATCTTTGAGAAAGAGCATTATATTCACGTCATTAAAGCAATAATATATGCAACCAACGCGATAATTAATTGTGCTACAGTTTTCAATTTGCTGTCCTATAACGTCAGCAATTTGAAAATTGTAGCCGAATTAATCATCGTGACAGCGCGAATTTATAATTCACACTGTCTGTATGTTCTTCGTTAATCTCGAGAACGGAATTAGATAGATAAAAATCGAGACCGGATATGGAAAGCTTAAGGGCAAGCTCCTATTAAGTATATACGAACTTCCGGTCGGGACTGAAACTATTTTTTTGAATTAAAAGATTAAAAATTGCAGCCAGGCATTGTGACGACGTCACAATAAATTGTTGCTCGTTTAAATATCAAAGGATGTTAGCTATGATGCAATGTTACGTGGTCATAACTAACCTTTAAGTATTGCGAAGGAATATTGTTTATTACTAGATTTTTTTATTACAAAAGTTTTTAGTAAATAGAGAAGCAAATTAATAGCTTTGGAAGAAATCGACACAATTTTATTTAAACTCTTTCCGTCCTGTGATAGTAAGATGAGCTTCTCACTATACCCATCAAGAATTTGGGCGATCGATCGCCCGATCGTTCGGGTAATGAAAGAAAGGACAGAATATCTAGGATAAACAGCCGTAAAAAATTCGTAGGTTTTTCTAATATCAGATTTTTACCACATAAATATGAGAAACTGAATGATTTAGAACAGGTGTGGCGAACTTTTTTGAGCTCGCGTGCCATATAGTAAGCATACTCAGCTTTAGAGTTGTTTATACGTGCCGAAGTTTTAGATTGTAAAAAACGACATTTAAATAAGTTAAAGGAATATTCTTTAATTAAAATAAATGTAAAAAAGCTGATAGAAAAAAAAATGATCAGGTGATAAACCGAAAGAGCGATTGAAAAAGACAGAAGATAATCGAAATCATATGACAGTTATATACGAGATGATTTCTGCTTACGCGCGACTTTGGGCAAGCGTATCATAGGTTTGCCACCTCTGATATAGACCTCTCTAATCACTTGTTTTAATTTATTTACGTTTTTAATTGCCTTCGTTTCAGATAAAAATAAAATTACTTTAGAAAAGAAATTTTACAGTAATTTTATATTTACAGTTCAACATAAGTATCCATATATGTATATATGGATACTTACAAGAAGAATAAAGGAATATATATATTATATTCCTTCATTCTTCTTGAAAAATCTGCAATGGCACTCATATTTTTATTATTCCAATAGACTTCTATAGATATAATCGAGATGGGTTGATAATAATAATAATAAGCGCAGAGCCCGAACGATTAGGAGTTGAAAGTTGAAATTTGGTACACATTTTAGGATACACTATGAGAATGTACGCTAATACAGGATTTTTTAAATTTCCCCTCTCCCGCGGAGAAGACGGAGACGTTTAAGGATTACCCTGAAGAACTCGGCTTCTACTGTACTATTTTAGATGCGGTTTTTTGCGTTTTTGCAAGAAATCAAACATATTTTTAGACCCATATAAAAATACTCTAATTAGACTCGAAAAGGGAGATCTAATTCTTGCGCCCGGTGAAAAACGGGTAAAATAGGATATAATCTAATAATCTTAATGTTTGCTTTCATTACTTCTTGTCGGAGCAACTCCGGGCTCAACTGCTAGTTTCTAAGAATTCAAACATCGAAATTTGCTTTGAAATTCAAATTTAGGAAAGCTTACTGTAGTTTCTTATTGTGACCGTCTAAATTCAATCTGTAAAACCATCCAAGCATTGATACAAAAACGTTTATAATAAAAATTGAATTGAAAGGCTGCATTATAAAGGTNGACAGAATATCTAGGATAAACAGCCGTAAAAAATTCGTAGGTTTTTCTAATATCAGATTTTTACCACATAAATATGAGAAACTGAATGATTTAGAACAGGTGTGGCGAACTTTTTTGAGCTCGCGTGCCATATAGTAAGCATACTCAGCTTTAGAGTTGTTTATACGTGCCGAAGTTTTAGATTGTAAAAAACGACATTTAAATAAGTTAAAGGAATATTCTTTAATTAAAATAAATGTAAAAAAGCTGATAGAAAAAAAAAATGATCAGGTGATAAACCGAAAGAGCGATTGAAAAAGACAGAAGATAATCGAAATCATATGACAGTTATATACGAGATGATTTCTGCTTACGCGCGACTTTGGGCAAGCGTATCATAGGTTTGCCACCCCTGATATAGACCTCTCTAATCACTTGTTTTAATTTATTTACGTTTTTAATTGCCTTCGTAACAGATAAAAACAAAATTGCTTTAGAAAAGAAATTTTACAGTAATTTTATATTTACAGTTTAACATAAGTATCCATATATATATATATATGGATTCCATATATCCATATGGATCCATATATATATATACTTACAAGAAGAATGAAGGAATATAATATATATATATTATATTCCTTCATTCTTGTTGCAAAATGGCACTCATATTTTTATTATTCCAATAGACTTCTATAGATATAATCGAGATGGGTTGATAATAATAAGCGCAGAGCCCAAACGATTAGAAGTTGAAAGTTGAAATTTGGTACACATTTTAGGATACACCATGAGAATGTACACTAATAAAGGATTTTTTAAATTTCTCCTCTCCCGCGGAGAAGAAGGAGAAGTTTAAGGATTACCCTGAAGAACTCGGCTTCTACTGTACTATTTTAGATGCGTTTTTTTTGCGTTTTTGCAGGAAATCAAACATATTTTTAGACCCATGTAAAAATTCTCTAATTAGACTCGAAAAGAGAGATCTAATTCTTGCGCCCGGTGAAAAACGGGTAAAATCGGATATAATCTAATAATCTTAATGTTTGCTTTCATTACTTCTTGTAGGAGCAACTCCGGGCTCAACTGTTAGTTTCTAATAATTCAAACATCGAAATTTGCTTTGAAATTCAAATTTAGGAAAGCTTACTGTAGTTTCTTATTGTGACCGTCTAAATTCAATCTGTAAAACCATCCAAGCATTGATACAAAAACGTTTATAATAAAAATTGAATTGAAAGGCTGCATTATAAAGGTTTTTGTGTCGATGCTTGAGTAGTAATTAAGTGCAGTTAAAGAAGAATGTAAGACCA
>NW_019384447.1:887092-903361 GCF_000671375.1 Centruroides sculpturatus | reverse complement strand
TAAGGCCCTGTACACACTAGGCGTTTTTCAACGCGCGTTTTAAAGAACCAAGAGTTCTATGTAGCCGTACACACTCAAACGCCAAGCGCGCGTTAAACGCGCGTTTATAGATTTTTGTTAAAACGCGCGTTTTGCGGGCACTTTACGGGCGCTTTGAGATATATGTGCTGCCTTATAGCGACGATGGAGGAGCACACACAATTAATTACTTTCTCGTCCATTTCCAAATTGAGCCAGTGCTAAACGCCGAACTAACGCTCGTCGAACGCCGAGCTAACGCGCGTTAGCTCAGCGTTAAACGCGCGTTTAAAGCGCGTTAAAAAACTCCTAGTGTGTACAGGGCCTAAGAGAGAAAATTCGAAGAATGTCTGCTTAAATTTTAAAATCGAACAATATTAGAACATTCGATTTTTAAATGTAAACGGATTAGTTCGGTATTTCTCAGCTTTTCTTTAGAAACTTTTTCTCTTGCGAACGGGTTTTTGTCAATTTTTTTCTCTAATTTTTTTAAACAAAATTTTAAATAAACCCAATTATGTTTTTACAAGATTTTCATTTAAAGCGGGCTGGAAAAAATTCGCTTTTCTTTTCACAGATTTTGTTTCGATATAACACGTTTCTATAAATTTGTTTATTTGTTTTTATATATAAATCTTCATTTGTGTTTTTAATTTTAAAATAAATATTTTTATTTCTTTTACTAGCAAACTGCTTAATTGAAAAAAAAAAATTAGAATTTGCATTTAAAACTCGATACACGCTCGAGTAAGTCTTAATTTAAGATTTGGATTTTTTGTTTATTATTTGATTCTTCCCACTTTATGGTCACGAAGAGAGCATTTTAAACACGTCGAACGAGGCTTCGAGCAGGTCCTCAACCGAGGAGTAAGGAATGGGACCCGACATATCGTGACAGATTTGGACCCGGATTTGATTCCGGATTCCCCAGAGCGATAGGCTGATGCCTTAACCGCCTTGGCAATTTCGCCATCTACAGGTGTTAGAAATATCAAATATTACGGCAGTGAATCCGCTCCAATTCACTGACAATTCACTCACTGACTACATATAGGAAAGTCAGAATTGCCGATATTCCGGAATCGTTTTCTCCTCTCCAAACGCCTAAAGTAATTTCGTATAACACGTTCGAAAAATTAATTAATTTTTTTTCGGTAGTGTGTGAAATTTCAAGATTTTCTATAAAGGTTTTACCAAAATATACGCAATGGAAAAGTGCAAAGTTTCGATTTTGGAACGAGACAAACGGGGACGCGCGGATTTTAAAAATTTGCTCGGTTCGGCACGCGCGTATTTGAAATCGTTCTAAAATCGGAGCACCGTAAATCGTTATTGAATAAGTGGATTTATTCTTCTTAAATTGTAAAATTCAGATATCTCCCCAACGTTCACTGATTAATAAATAGTTGTGTATTGCGGTTAATGAAGGGATTAAAAACTACTTACTTTTAGTCCAAAATAAAAAATTTATTTGAAGATTACGATTTGAAGATTAAGAACACGGAAGACGTACGAATTATTTTGCTAGCTTCAATCTATAAGTTATTCGCTTCTATCAGAAAGGCAAAGATTCGAATCACATTCAANTTTCCAAACTGAGCCAGTGCTAAACGCCGAACTAACGCTCGTCGAACGCCGAGCTAACGCGCGTTAGCTCAGCGTTAAACGCGCGTTTAAAGCGCGTTAAAAAACTCCTAGTGTGTACAGGGCCTAAGAGAGAAAATTCGAAGAATGTCTGCTTAAATTTTAAAATCGAACAATATTAGAACATTCGATTTTTAAATGTAAACGGATTAGTTCGGTATTTCTCAGCTTTTCTTTAGAAACTTTTTCTCTTGCGAACGGGTTTTTGTCAATATTTTTCTCTAATTTTTTTAAACAAAATTTTAAATAAACCCAATTATGTTTTTACAAGATTTTCATTTAAAGCGGGCTGGAAAAAATTCACTTTTCTTTTCACAGATTTTGTTTCGATATAACACNTATAAAAGCAACGATAAAGAAATAAAAAGAATAATTAAATTTAAAAATACTTTAATTCACTTATTTAATCTCTAATTAATTATGATCGAAGGTTAAGAGAGAAAATTCGAAGAATATCTGCTTAAATTTTAAAATCGAACAATATTAGAACATTCGATTTTCAAATGTAAACAGATTAGTTCGGTCTTTCTCAGCCTTTCTTTAGAAAGTTTTTCTGTTGCGGACGGGTTTTTGTCAATATTTTTGTATAATTTTCTTTAACAAAATTTTAAATAAACCCAATTATGTTTTTACAAGATTTTCATTTAAAATGGGCTGGAAAAAATTCACTTTTCTTTTCACAGATTTTGTTTCGATATAACACGTTTCTATAAATTTGTTTATTTGTTTTTATATATAAATCTAAACTGATTAGTTCGGCCTTTCTCAGCCTTTCTTTAGAAAGTTTTTCTNGGCTTTAGAAGTGGGCTGGAACCACACTAAAAATAAAAAATAAAAAAATATATATATTTTTTAAATTTTTATAAAGCCATTTAAGGAAAGGGTATAAACTTCACGCCCATATAAGGACATGTTTGATGGAATTGTTACAAAAGAGAGAGCCTCAGATTAAACCAATAGATGAATGTAAATCCTAAGATCGAACATCTTCGATAGGGATCGCGTTGACAGTCGTTCAAAAGGATGGCTTTTCCTAATTCAAGGAAAATCGAGGGCGGAGGGACTTACAATTAGAATAAATTTAAAGCGGAATTTGGTGATGGCGAATTCACCTTCTTCCTCGTCTGGTCCCCGACACCAGTTAATCATATTTAGATACGCGGATTAACACGCGTGTGGAGATAATATGGATGTGATTCAGATAACAAATAAGAGACATTTCTTTAACCAGTAATAAAAGATTTAATAAAATAAAAGTAAATAAAATTACACAAATGGAATTATTCAAAAATAAAATTAAGCGAATGAGAGACAATGGATTAATTAAATATAAGCTTCGAGAGAGNCCCATATAAGGACATGTTTGATGGAATTGTTACAAAAGAGAGAGCCTCAGATTAAACCAATAGATGAATGTAAATCCTAAGATCGAACATCTTCGATAGGGATCGCGTTGACAGTCGTTCAAAAGGATGGCTTTTCCTAATTCAAGGAAAATCGAGGGCGGAGGGACTTACAATTAGAATAAATTTAAAGCGGAATTTGGTGATGGCGAATTCACCTTCTTCCTCGTCTGGTCCCCGACACCAGTTAATCATATTTAGATACGCGGATTAACACGCGTGTGGAGATAATATGGATGTGATTCAGATAACAAATAAGAGACATTTCTTTAACCAGTAATAAAAGATTTAATAAAATAAAAGTAAATAAAATTACACAAATGGAATTATTCAAAAATAAAATTAAGCGAATGAGAGACAATGGATTAATTAAATATAAGCTTCGAGAGAGAGAGCTCACAAATTCATTCATAAATCACACTACCTCAAAGTTTACTTTGTCATTATGTTCATCTGTATTCGGTGATCCTACTTCGTTTCATGGAGAGGTCTTGATTTGGCACAATATTAAAAATTTCTTCTTTTACTCTTAAATTAACTCATTATTATACTCGATTGGATACGACTAAGGACTTTGTGGACTACGTCGGTATTCTCTGAATCCTTTCCGTATCATAACTAAGGGCGTTGGCCTTAGGGAGCGAATATGGGCTACTTCATTTCTCTATGAGATCTTCGGACGTACTCCCCGAATCATGCAGCTCTTTGACTATATCTCATGATTTGTGACCAATCAGCTTAATTGTCATCTCTCACGTGAACGGATGAAAAGGGGAATTATTGAGGGGTCGACAATTCCCAGTGTGGTGAGATTTGTGATAGATAAGTGGAAAACAGAAGGATGTGTCTGCTTCCGTTAAAGGAAGTGCCTCTTTTATCAGTTTTCCCACTTTAGAAAAACGATATTTTCACACCAAAATGAAAAAATATTTTACTTTATAATTATAACGTTATATTTAAATTGTTATTTAGACCCAGGGGTAATTCGGATCTCACATTAAAACATTCGATTTTCAAATATAAACAGATTAGTTCGGTCTTTCTCAGCCTTTCTTTAGAAAGTTTTTCTCTTGCGGACGGGTTTTTGTCAATATTTTTCTCTAATTTTCTTTAACAAAATTTCAAACGAAACCAATTATGTTTTTTACAAGATTTTCATTTAAAANTGACCCGTACCACAGTGCACTACTGATTCGATGACAAAAATTCCATGATAGGCCTATTTATTACAAGTTGAGAAAGAGTGTCAGCCTAGCCTCTTCTATGTGGCTTGAAGAATTGTGTTCGTTCTCAAAATCTGTTCGATAGATTTCGGTTAATCGTTGCGATTTTGTATTAATTGCGACGAGGAATCGATATGGGGGTTCACTTGAATGTAAAACATAGGCGCCCACGTCTTAGTTTTCGATATACGGAGAGATATTTAAGCAGTGGCGTAGCGTAGTGGGGCGGCAGGGGCGGTCCGCCCCGGGCAGCACTTTTAGGGGGCGGCAAAATTTCACAATAAATAATAATAATATCTTGTAAAAATTTGAACCATTTCATTTCATATTTTTGTCGCACCTACAATTCGGACCGATTGAAATGTGCACGGAATTTTTCATTACTTATTCTGTGACGAAACTGCACTTTAGTCTTTTAAATTGAGATACCTAAATAAGGGGGGCGAATTTTCCTCTGCCCCGGGCGGCTGACACCCACGCTACGCTACTGTGTATAAGGCTAATGTCAGATGAGCGTGAAGAGGACGACGCTGTTGTTTCAATTTATGGTGGCGAAGTCGGTCGCTAGACGAGCGCTATATTTTACGTAACGCGTCAGTAGTCAGTTTTGTTTTCAATGCGTATGGGTCACGGATCTGGTAAATTGCACTGCGCTTTTTTAATTACGTACAGAAGTATTTAAAAACAAACAAACAAACAAAAAACAGATATTAGGCACGTCCTTTTGATTGTAACCGGCCTTTCTTTTTCTTATTTCTGTCTTTATAAAGTTAAAATGAAGTTTCTCAAAATTGCGGCTCCTGACTAATTTGTACGATCATTTCAGTTTTATCAATGTGCATTTTTTAAAATACGCGGGAACCGCGTATTTTAAAAAATGGCAGGGACGACACAATGGCATTTTTTCCGAACAATGTTTCCTCGTCCGTCGTTTTTAGAGTTCGTCCGACAACAGTAGNTGTTAATTTAAATTTATTGTAATGTTTCTCTCCTGATAATGCCTCAGCGGGGTCAGGAAATATGTAAATACTACATGTTAAAAATAAATGAATGAATGAATGAACAGTAGGCTTCGAGCGCATCTCCTGGCGCGCGACGGTCACGCTCTGTCATGACGATCCTGTGACCCGTCCGTGCAGCGCAGCGACATTTTACGAGTCCGCGTTCCGTATGTTTTTGCCATTCTGTGATGTCCATTCTGTGATGAAAACGACGGACGTGAAATCACGCTCGTCTGATATTAGCCTTATCGTCACAATGTCTGTGCTCTCTGATGGGACTGAGCGTATCAAATGGAATTTAGATCTAGGGGTCAAAAATAAAAACATCATTGGGTGTGCTTAACAGAAAATGGTCGCTATAAACGAACAACACAGAACAAAACAATCGTCATCGATTGCTTTGTTCTAGGATTGCTTCTCCGTGTCGGGAAGCGTAAGCATTGTCTCTCAGTACCCGGCCAGTGCAAGGATCGCCTGTTTTGTGGCGGCAAGTTACCAGTCCGCGTGTGACATGTATAAGGATCGCCTCTTCTAGGGTTTCTCTAACAGGATCCCGACGTCTTTTTAACCCGGGAAATATCTCGGAGAATTCTTCTCATTCCGGGAAATTTCTCAAATTTCTAAAAGTTCACTTTTTTCTTATTTTGTGTTAAGGTTGAGGAAATTTTGCAAATATAATTAACTGATAAACTGTCAGAATACATTTGTATTTATTAATTTTAAGCCAGCTTAGTTTTTTAATGTTTTGCTTGTTACGGCATGTCACAGATTGTCAATTTGTAGCCTATTTGTGACAGCCTCTGAAAATTATTTACTTGTTAGAACCTTGAATAATTGCGCTGATGCTCTCTTAATTTATAATCATGCCCAGTAGCATCAATAACTGCATTATGCCACGTTGTGCAAATTGGGCAAGGATCAGACGAGTATGAAGTATGCAAGTATGAAGTTCTTCTTCATAAACCTGATTATTAAAGCCAAACGAATTGCCGAATTATCGGGCTATAAGCTCGATGCTGCTATTAAAACAGCTGAAATAGACAAATCAAGAATACTAGACAGCAAAAGAAGTAATGCAACAAATCTCGAAAACGAACTAGAAATCTTTCAGGCTACAGGTGAAAAAGACACATAACATCTGTCTTTTCTTAAATGCATTAAAGACGACTCCGCCCATATCAATTGAATCGGAAAGGACATTCTCGGTAGCAGGACTTTTCATTACTACTGAAGATACGCACGATTGCCATTATCTCCACACCCCCTCGACCTTTAACCAAGAAAATTTAAAAACAACAATCCTCTTAATACACAAACCTTCTTGCAATATTTCAGAAATTTTCAACAAAAAGCACAGGAGTTATTAAGCTCCAAAAAGAGTAAATAAAATCATCCCCCACACACATCCATACATACAGAAAATACCCCAAATTTGTTTGCATTTCTGGACGTTTCATAGTGTTCTAAGTCCAAAAATGTAAAAATCTGGGGAGTCATTTTTTGACCGATTGCCATAACAGCCGGGAAAGTAAAAATATGGTACAATGATCTGTATCTTCTGGGTGACAAAAATGGTGCAATTGGTATTATTATTCCTTTTAGATTTTTTAAAAATCGCGACGCGAGAGGAGACAATCGAACAGTTAACAGGAAAAACGCGAAATTGGGTTGCGAGCTTGGGCTCGGCAATCGACACTCATCCGTCAGGTACGCATGGAGAGAATGAGTAGTCTGAATCTTGGCTCGCGGTAAAGATAAATCAAATTACGAATCAATTATTAGCGAATTTAGAAAAGAAATTTGAGCCTAGGTCAGCTTCTTCCTTATCTGTGTACCTTATAAACAACAGCGTAGCGTATAACTACATATTCTAATGCCGCGAAGAACGAGAGCAAGAATCGACTGTACTACAACCGATACATTTTATTTCAGACAAAGAAGACAAAATATGACTGTTGACCAATGAACAAACAACGAGTCAACAGCAAGTAATGCAAGAGATAGACCGACGTGATTTGTCTTGCAGTATGTCAGACATACAGCTTTGACATTATTTAAACGTATTTATACGTGGTCTTTCGTACTCATGTCCAAACTGCAAACGATCACAGCTAGTGGATGGCAGATTTGGACCTATTTGCAAAGCTTGTATGAAGAAGCCACAAAATGCAGTCGAATAACATGGAACCTGGAAATTAGCCAGAACTTCCGGGTCTCACACAAATAGAGAAAAAGACAAATCGCTCGCATTCAGTCTATGTTAAATGTATACAAAGTTTGCGCTGCAGGAGATGCTAGACAATATCGATACAGTAGCAACATTATGAAATATCCAAAAATTTGCAACGTCGCTTTCATCAGAAGTGAACGTCCTTTTGGTGAGACGTACAGGTCCATCGTGCAATCGAGACTTTAGAGTTGGGCAAAATAACGTACTGTACTCTGTGCTTTGTCATGACTTGTAGTAAACAACCGCTTATATCCTGACATATCAATTGACGACAACGTGTTAGTGAGATTACCCGAAGACGAAAACGTTGTCAATAAACTGCGCTTTATAGAAGAAGAAATTCTCGAAGACGACATTGAGAATTAACGATAATATTCTACCCGTTATACGAAAAACAAGAAGATAACATTCATCAGGCAATTTCCTGATCGAAATACAATGTCAAACTTTCAATGCTATGTCCGTGGGAAAGAGGAGCAAAATGCCCGGCCTTCATGGTCAAGCTTAGTTACTTTTTTTAAATTTTATTCTCTCAATCCGAACGATGATGATAACTTTCAGAATAGAAAGTTTTTCACGAAAACGATGAATGAAAGAACTTATAAGAAAATCACATGTAATGAGTACGTTGATTTTGATTCTTATACGATTTTATATGCTTATAAAGAAAATTTATTTTAATTGTCACGAGCGGATGTAACTATACCGAAGATGAACTTTTAAGATCAAAAGTAATAAAACTTTACATAACTAGTATATAAGGCGGTTTCTGTTTATCGAAACAAAAATTACATTTTAGATTCGAATATCTTTAAGTTAAAATGTTTAAAAAAATATATTTTTAGATAATTATAATCGAAAAATTCCGAATAGAGAAAATTACAAAATGAAAAAAAAATAAGTATTGTAAAATCTTGAAAAATTATTGAATAATTTCAAACAAATATTAATTTAAAATAAAAATTTATTCAAAAAACGGTTTGGCAATCTAACTTAAACAGCAATCATTAAGAACAATTTAGATCAATACAAATTTCTGTTGATGTGGATGATCTAATGTTATTGATTTCTGTTGATGTGGATGATCTAATGTTATTGATTTCTGTGAACGATTTTCTATTTGGTTGTAACATTTCTAGAAAAAACAAATAAAGTATTAATATAAGAAATAATCTAAATTACACAAGAATTATACAAAAAAGTTAAGTTAAAGTTAAAAAAGTTATTCTAGAACTCTTTAAATAGATTCTATTAATATTTTCCAAAACGATTTTTATGACTATATTATGAAAATTACTTCTTAATGTATCTTTTATAAAAAACAATTTAATACTGAAATGAGTTACAAGATATTTGACAATATTTTTCAATATAAAAAGTTTAAAGTTAATATTGATANAAAATATTTGAGTAGCCGAAGACATAGCCAAAGATTACAGCGCCACAGCACTGGCGAAAATTTAAATTTGTCGACTGAAATTCCTTCGGATAACCGACGTTTCGGATAACCGACCTTCGGATAAACGACGCTCTACTGTATTGATATTGAAAGAGAACTGCAATACTAATTAATTATTTCTATCATTTGGTGTATTCAAACATTAAATTAAAAAAATTTCTAATTATTAAAATAAATTTTAAACACTGAAACAAAATTGTTTTTTTTTTGGGTGTGAAAGTGCGAATAATTTCAGTATATTTTACTGTATTACTATTACTTTTATTAGTATTTATTACACTGATATTTTTTGGCAAAAATTCTAATATAATTGAGTTTAAAAGGCTAATCGATAACTCTAATTTTACGATACTATTCACTTTATATTAAATAATTTTAAAAAATATATGAAATATTTCATCGATAGATTTGACGCTATTCCTGTACTTAAAAATCACATTCCTGTATTTTCATAATTAATCAATAATACTATAGCATAGGTAAGAACAGGCGGAAGGGTGGTCCGCCACAAACGGTATTTTGGCATTAAAAAATTGTTTTAAATATTTTTTTGATAAGAAGGAAGGGCGGCAATTGACATATACATATAGATATAGGCTAATTAAACCCGTACCAAGTAATACGTTCAAAGTAGGATACAATTTCGGGTCGTCAAAACTTAAAATATATTTAGCTGGAGCAAAACATTTAATAAATTTTGCATATACCTACAAATATAAATATTATTATTTACTGAAGTTAATAATAGCTATTATAATGTTTTAAAATTTGAATGAATTACTCGTGGCGCTGTTTGTCTGGATTGACAAATGAAATTGTTGATTTCTGCCATAGTTTGAAAGAATTTCAGTTGCTGAATACAGTTTTTGTAGAATTCCAACAACTAAATGCAACATAATATTAAAATTATTATTTGCAAATCATATTTTGAAATAAAATGTTCACCTTTAGAGCACTTACAAGAAAATTTCTGTTTTCCAACAAGCAAAAATTAACATCATCCCTATCATCATCGCTCATGGCTATAATAAGTAAAGTAATAAAAACTGTTTTAATATGTAGTTTTTCCTTACATCTTAACTGAATTTCGATAGCGTTAAACATAATATTGCTCGAAAATGAATAAAATGTCAAAATTGTCTGGAAAGTTTAATAAAATATTTTAAAACTTACCACAGTATCGTCCATTGGACTGTATAAGAGCTTTGTAAGGATCCGCAGGTCTAACATTTGTTGAATCGTGCCAACAAATAATTGGAGAAAAAGCAAAAGCAAATATAAATAACTCCAACGTAAGCTTCATATTCGTTGATGTCTTTATTAAATCTGTTAAGAATTTCTATGTTGTCGGCGTATTTATATGATTTTAACAGGTAGAACTCACAGCATATTCCGTATCTAACCGAGATAATTAAATATTACACACGCTAAAAGGAAATAATAACATTAATTTTTACAAGACAGGAATTCATTTTTTTAATATTTCTGATCAATAAAGATATTGACACGTTTTATCATCAAACCTACGCTATTAATAATCGATTCCAATTTATTTTAATTTGAAAAAATATTCATGTAGACAAAATCATTTGATTATTAAAATCGATCAATTAAAAAAAATGTATATAAAAAGTAAATTGTTTTGTTCGGCGGAATTCAGCATATCCTTATTAATTAAAAGGTCGTAAATGATTTTGTAGTTGTTATCCTGTCGTGTTATAAGTCATTAAACCAATTAATCAAGATATCAATATAACTGAGTATAAACTGNCCAACTTGAATTTAGGAGAGTTAAATCGTAAGATTTTTTAAATTTTATCTTGGAGTTTACGTGAAGTTATTAATTAAAATATGAATTTCCTATTTTAATTCGTGATAAACGTTGATGATTTTTTCCCGGATTTTCGGGGTTATTTTGGCAATATTCGCCGCTGATCTGCAATCAAAAGCATTGATAAAATCGCTCCTTCAATCGATATTGTTGGGGGCTACTGGTGTATTTATTACTTACGTCACAAACCATCCATTGAAAGTCCGTCAAGATGTGTAACGTGTCCAAAAAAAAACAAGAAAAATCACTTCAAATCTCTCTTTTTTAGATTGTCTTTCGTGTTTATCGATTCCATCCTCGTTTGTTTATTAAACGGAAGGTAATTAGTTATAATTAGATTAAAATATAATATAGAAATCCTGATTTGGAGGAGAAATTATACACGCATATATACATACATACATACATACAAAGAATATGATGTTATGTATCACCATCTATTAAGAGTGATACCCCGAGAATAGGAAGAATCTTTTTATAGATACTAAATCTAATTTTAATGTACAAATTTTAAGTTTAAATAAGTCTAGATTAAAGGATAAAACATAAAAAAAATAATGTAGATTTAAGGTAAGATAATTAAAATAAAAATTAAATAAATTTCACTACTGTTTATCTACCCTGTACTATTGTACTTTAGAAAGAATTCTAATGTTGTAGTTGTGGTTAAATTATGTGATTATTATCCAAAAAAAAAATTTAAAAAAAATTAAATAAAATAAACAATTTGATGAATAAAATGTTGATGTTCCGAATATCTGAGTAGTAATTATTTTAAAGTAAACAATATATTGTCTAGATGTATTTTTGTGTAAGAGGATAATTTATTTGTTTTTAAAAATATTTTACTTATTGTTTAGAATGATGTAACCGTGTCAGATTAATTTAAAATATTTTCCTTTTATTCTTTAAATAATGTATAAATTGTGTATTGCATGATGTTATTTAGAAACGGATCTATAGACAAAGGGATCGATATGCTGCATGAAAAAGCTATAGTGTAAACAAGAATGCCTAAGAAGGAAATTTGGTACAGAGGTATTTCTTTTTTATTTTTTTTGTTTTACAAAATTATTAAATAATATTTTTAATTACGTATAAATTTACTATGAAATGTAATCTTTATTATTCGAAATTTAAAGTTTTACATTACACGCAATTTAATTAATTGTGGCCGGTTTGGTAAAATGTTGCTGCTTTGTTAATTTAATGGATGATGAGTTGTAGCGCTTTTATAATGTAATTAATCGAATAGAAAAAAGATTAGTATCGAAATCTTATCTAAAATTAGTTGTATGGAGAGTTGAGAAAGTAAAAAATTAGATTTATCTTATGGCTAAGTTAAATAATAGGTGATAAAAATGGATTCTGAGCTCTGACAGAAAATTCGAAAGATTGGAAATCGACATTTAGAGCCGTCGAGAGAGAAGAGGATACAAATTACAAGGAAACGAGGAGCCTAGAGAACTGGTAAAAACTAAATTAACATTAAATCATATCCGGTGGCTAAAAATGTAAGGGATATTTGGCACAGGCCTCGAGTTTTTGGGACTCTAAAAAAGTTTGGTTTTATTCATATACAGCAGGGCTTCTTAAACTATGGGTCGCGACCCCATTTGGGGTCGCTTAGCGAAATCTTGGGATCGCGAGATTTTAATGCAAAATATTTAAAATAATTTGTGACAGTTTGAAAATGGCACACTTTGTCTCATAGGTTTCGTGAGTTGCGCTTTGTGTCACTTCTGGTGCAGCGAGACAACGATTCAGTAACACTGTAGTGTGAACTAGTGTAGTGTTGTCGCTTTTCAGTGTATTCAGTTGTCTCTGTTCCATTGTAACACAAGAGTGAACTGTGGTAGTACACCATTATTGTTTTTGCAAATTTGTATATATCTTTATTTTATATTTTTTTGGGGTCGCGAAATAAATAAAAATCATAAATGGGGTCGTGAATAAAACAAGTTTAAGAAGCCCTGACTTAGAACATCGTAAAAAGCCAACAATTAATTTGTTTGACAAAACAACTTGATACGTATAACTTACGTATTGTGAGATTGCGACATTAATTCTTTTTCTTTGTGATTGCGGACTCACTTCTTTCCTTCGCTCTTCCATTTCACGCCTTTTTTTCGTTGCCTCCCAGTGATCTACAAGTTTTAAAGAAACTCTCGATATACAGATATTAACTTACCAATGAAAGATAAATTTATCTTCTAATTTTAATGAACTTACAGTGCTTTTATGTCAAGTTTTTTACATTATATATATTAAATGTACTTTCAGAGGAAATGGGGAAACGCATGAGAAAATCTAATAGGAAACTGTTTAATGCAAAAGATATAAAATTTGAACTACTGATGAGGAAGAAAGGTGTTAGTATACAACAGATTAGGGGAGAATGAGCGAAAAAATATTTTAAATAAATTATCTTATCATGTTTTTGTGATTAGTTATTTGCAGTTTTGGATTATAAACATAGCTTTTTTTTTGGAAATTTCTAAACTTTGAAAAATAGAAGCTATGCCGTATTCGTTGGTATAAACTTTGAGCTTGGAAGACGTTATAATAATACAAGAATATTAAATAAAATACATTGACTTTATTCTTCATAAACGTTTTGTTTGATGGGCGTACGAGTTGGAGAAGAAGCTTGACTCTTAACTGGAAAAAACAGTGGAGAAACTGCAGGCAAAGCAAGGACAAAGTACGTCAGATAAAAAAGCAAAAACTTTAATAAATTAACAGTGATGGCAAATTAGAAATCATTAAAAAATTTTGTGTTTTATTTGTGAAAAATTTCGGTTAAATTATTCCCCTCTGCCTTACTAACAGTAATTTCCTCATTACATAAGTGTCAAAAACGACATTTTCGTGGTTGCAAGTGTCTCAAACAAATTACATATTTATCTAATCGATCTCTAAAACAATATTTAGATAAGAAAAAAAGTTAAAAAAAAATGAAAAGACATTGAACTGAGTTTAAAATTCTCAATTGAGTTCAAGCAATTAGTAATAGGAATTTAATTCTAAAATAAATTTACTTAAAATAAAAGCAAATTACAACAAACGAAACGCTCCTGAAATAATTTTAATATATATATTTTTTTAAATTAAAAGAACGCTTTTATTAAAATACCCTATTTTGTGTACCGAAATTTTTCACAAATAAAACACAAAATTTTTTAATGATTTCTAATTTGCCATCACTGTTAATTTATTAAAGTTTTTGCTTTTTTATCTGACGTACTTTGTCCTTGCTTTGCCTGCAGTTTCTCCACTGTTTTTTCCAGTTAAGAGTCAAGCTTCTTCTCCAACTCGTACGCCCATCAAACAAAACGTTTATGAAGAATAAAGTCAATGTATTTTATTTAATATTCTTGTATTATTATAACGTCTTCCAAGCTCAAAGTTTATACCAACGAATACGGCATAGCTTCTATTTTTCAAAGTTTAGAAATTTCCAAAAAAAAAGCTATGTTTATAATCCAAAACTGCAAATAACTAATCACAAAAACATGATAAGATAATTTATTTAAAATATTTTTTCGATTAGATTAAAATTTCTTTATTCTATTTTCAATTTTACAAATAAATAAAAAATTTTTACTGCAGTATATATAACAAAAACTGTTTTTCAATCGAATCCTTTATATGGAAATACATAAATTTTAATATATTTATAGTTTAAATAAACTGCATACTTTTTCGATTAAAGAACCAATTTATTAAAGAAATGACTAAGTTAATTACAGACTTTTTACGAACATTTTCTTTTATTAAAATTATTAATAGGATAAATATGTTGTTAGATGAATTCGGAGATATTGATGTATTTATATTACTTTAGGCATTTTTATACAGGTAAAAAAACAAATTAGATATAAAAAAAACAGTTTATACTCAGTTATATTGATATCTTGATTAATTCCTGTCTTGTAAAGATTAATGTTATTATTTCCTTTTAGCTTGTATAATATTTAATTATCCCGGTTAGAAGCGGAATATGCTATGAGTTCTACCTGTTAAAATCATATAAATACGCCGACAACATAGAAATTCTTAACAGATGTAATAAAGACATCAACGAATATAAAGCTTACGTTGGAGTTATTTATATTTGCTTTTGCTTTTTCTCCAATTATTTGTTGGCACGATTCAACAAATGTTAAACCTGCGGATCCTTACAAAGCTCTTATACAGTCCAATGGACGATACTGTGGTAAGTTTTAAAATATTTTATTAAACTTTCCAGACAATTTTGACATTTTATTCATTTTCGAGCAATATTATGTTTAACGCTATCGAAATTCAGTTAAGATGTAAGGAAAAACTACATATTAAAACAGTTTTTATTACTTTACTTATTATAGCCATGAGCGATGATGATAGGGCCGATGTTAATTTTTGCTTGTTGGAAAACAGAAATTTTCTTGTAAGTGCTCTAAAGGTGAACATTTTATTTCAAAATATGATTTGCAAATAATAATTTTAATATTATGTTGCATTTAGTTGTTGGAATTCTACAAAAACTGTATTCAGCAACTGAAATTCTTTCAAACTATGGCAGAAATCAACAATTTCATTTGTCAATCCAGACAAACAGCGCCACGAGTAATTCATTCAAATTTTAAAACATTATAATAGCTATTATTAACTTCAGTAAGTAATAATATTTATATTTGTAGGTATATGCAAAATTTATTAAATGTTTTGCTCCAGCTAAATATATTTTAAGTTTTGACGACCCGAAATTGTATCCTACTTTGAACGTATTACTTGGTACGGGTTTAATTAGCCTATATCTATATGTATATGTCAATTGCCGCCCTTCCTTCAGGAAATACATAATACACATTAAACTGAAATGACAGTCATATAATTCTTGTAACTGTTAACTCTGGGAATAGTGGATAATTTTACTTTTCTTATTGTTAAAAAAATATTTAAAACAATCTTTTTAATACCAAAATGCCGTTTTGGCGGACAACCCCTCCGCCTGTTCTTACCTATGCTATAGGATTATTGATTAATTATGAAAATACAGGAATGTGATTTTTAAGTACAGGAATATCGTCAAATCTATTGATGAAATATTTCATATATTTTTTAAATTATTTAATATAAAGTGAATAGAATCGTGAAATTAGAGTTATCGATTAGGCTTTTAAACTCAATTATATTAGAATTTTTTAGCCAAAAAATATCAGTGCAATAAATACTAATAAAAGGAATAGTAATACAGTAAAATATACTGAAATTATATCACATTACTGAATTACTGAATATCAATTACTGAATTATATCACACCAAAAAAGAACAATTTTGTTTCAGTGTTTAAAATTTATTTTAATAATTAAAAATTCTTTTAATTTAATGTTTGAATACACCAAATGATAGAAATAATTAATTAGTATTGCAGTTCTCTTTCAATATCAATACAGTAGAGCGTCGTTTATCCG
>NW_019384447.1:875940-886873 GCF_000671375.1 Centruroides sculpturatus | reverse complement strand
CCACGATACGAACAAAAACTCACCATACGACGTTACATTAGTTCGCATTTTTCATTTGTTTTTCTTACTACAGTTATTTTTTTAAATGTATTACTTGGCTTTAATTTGAGTATGTTTTTCGCGTTGGAACGAATTATTTGGTTTTACATGTAATCGTATGGGAAAAGTTGATTCACCTTACGACATTTTCATGATACGATCTCAGTTTCGGAACGGATTAATTTCGTATCCTGAGGTACCACTGTATTAATAATTCATTAGTACAATTTTTAAGAAGAAATTTGATTTGTTTTAATGTTAAAACTGAAAATAATATACAGTAAAAGTAAATAATTCTATAATATTTCAAGGTGAACAACTGGTTTTAAAATATGTTTTACTTTTTAAATTAATATAAATTAAGCGCTAAATCATACAGAACTAAAATGTTTGCGAGAATTTCGCTTCATTATAATTATAATTTATTGCGTTACGTTTTAACATTCTAAGAATAAATATAATTTAATTTAAATTCAATCTTTTACTACTGCGAATTAGCTTTAAACTTGCATTTATTTTGCAATCATAAAACTGTATTTCTAGAATTATGAATAAATATGTATTATAATTTATTTTGCCAATTTATTATTTTTTATAAAACTGTTCATATACTATATTTTTACAGTTTCACATATTTTATTTTATTTATTAACACATATTCCTATTATTCATTAAAATTTGAAAATTTACAGAAATATAGTTACCTTTCTACACAAATATTTGATAAACAAAGATTTCAACACTAATATCTCTTATAGTATTTTATTATCCAGATTTTCCAAAATAAGTGAAGAAATATTTATTTATGACATATGAAAATAAATATTAAATTTTAACTGATTAACAGCCATATTTACAACCAAGAATCAATGTTATTTAGAAGTTAACCAATTTCTATTCACTTTACTTTTAGTAGTTTGCTGAAGTAGAGTTTTGAATTTCAATATATGTTTAATAAATTATGTAATTAAGAACAACTATTATTGCAATTAACATTTAAAAAACTGAGAAGCTCAAATATTAAAAACAGAATTTCGAAATATAAAATAATACGTGGAAGCGCATTATTTATTTTCACTTATCTTTGTTATCTCGAATGACAAAAGTCAAATTACATATTTTTTATTTACTTGGGATTTCTCCATCGAATTAAAATGTCCAAAAACAGATTTCAGGTAATTGTGTAATAATTCTCAATATGTGACTATGTGATAAATAAACATGTGACTACGTATACTTTCGTTTTGGATGTGTATATAAAGGAGTTTTTTCGAGAAGTAATTATTGGTGTAGACCATACAATACATTGGGTAAGTCTATACAGATCTAAATTTTGCTAAATATTTCTATTCATTTATTATTAATATTAAAGCTTTAATAAAAAAATTATTTTAGATAATAACGATGAAAGCGAGTTTGTTGTTCGTTTTCTTCTTTCTGATCTGCTACAATGGTAAGTTAATGTTTAATTATATTTAATATCATTAACTTTTGGAATCGTTTGAAAAAGAATTAAAAGACATCCCAATCTTGGACTTACAAAAACCACGAAAATTTTACAATAAATATAAAATATTTTGAACAATATGGACAGGTTTATTCTTTCTTTTATTATAAAATATTTATCACAATAACATTACATATTATTAATTATTTTGTTGTTTAAATATTTTTGTTTGTATAGCTTAATTTAAATAATTATTATTCACTAATTCGGGCAGGACCTGAAGGAGGATTTCAGGTGATATTCCTTGACATGTACTTTTGTTCTGATCATGTCAATAATTATTATTATTAATATAAGAACACGAAATGTGCATTAGTTTATTTGAGTAATATCTATTTGCTTATAATAATAAAAATATAATTAATCGAAATTTTTATTAACTCTTTATCCTTTTAGCATTAGAAACGGTGCAAGGTCATCATGATAGATTCTGTCCTCAAGACAAAGACGGTTGTAACAATTCCTGTGTTAATGACCATGGAGCTGGCTGTGGTTACTGCACAGGATACCAAAAATTATCTTGCTTATGTTTGGAAAATCCGGGTGATTGTAAAAGATCATAATTTTAGTATAAAGCTGAAATACTAATGTTAAATAAAATGTTTTGTAATTCATTATTTTTAACGACAAGATGTATTTGTTCTTCAGCTATCAGTTTCGGATCATAATAATAAAGTGTTTTACTTTCGTTAACTCTTTCTTTTTATTTATTTACTTATTATATAGCGTTTAAAAGTATGACGTAAAGAGTACTACCGGTTAACTGTATGAATTCCGGTTCATCACAAAATTCAACAAAAATACCTGTTCAAATTTTGAATTCTGTTGTGCTGATACCTATTGACAAAATTAAAAACAATCAACAATTTTTCACTTTAAATATTTTGAGTGGGGCTAATTAAATTTTCTTAAATATTTAGCTATTGATAGCATACATAATTATCATTCTGCTTTAATTTTACTTTAATTTACTTTTTGATCGAATGCATGTTTTATCGGCGAATAAACTTAGGTGTTGACAGAGAAAATAATAAACTTGCTAATTCAGTTTGTCTTCCGTCTTTATAAATTTTATGCAGAAATATACGACTTACGAAAAATTATGCCTTTAAAGAGTACTTTAATCAATATGCAAAATATGCATTTTATTCATTTTGGTCGTTTAGTTATCATCATTAATTTAACAAATATTAAATAAAAATTTTAGTATCGTAACAAGCTGTTGTGTATTCTGATTATTGCATTAACTGTTAAGTTTTTTTAAATCTTTTACTAAAAAAAAGTAAAAATTTGAAGATTTTACATAAAAGAGATGCCTTCTTTATACGCTATCTAACACCAAAACTACATTAAAACATCGGCGACGGCATCAATTTTTTATATTGAAGCTATTCAGCCACTTTCAATATACAAAATATCAAAATGTCATCTTGCCGATTGTGGTTTTGATGTTTCGTTTTTGTCAAAGAAAATTACCCAATGGACATTTAGTTTATGCTTTGACTTGTTTCATTCAAATATTAAATTAAAGAAATCAAGAAACCTTTTAATTATTTTAAATTAAACATAATAGACTTACTTTAAAATATTTAAGATTTATTCTGTGTATTTCTGTTTCGGGTCATTAAACAAAAGCAATCTGTAAGTGTTGAAATTAGAAAATTGTTACGTTGTTATTGACTTACTACTGTATATAGTTAGGCCTATAATGGTTACATCTGGCTACAGACTTTTTTATGTCATTATTTAGCATATGTAATGTATTAAGTGTTATATGTAATCTAGAGATAATTTAGAGAAAATAGGAGGACGCACTGTACAGTACATAGGTTAAATGTACTGTACATGTTACGCCATTTTAAATAAGGAAATCGAACATCCGCGGAGTTTGAAATCGGCGGGAAGTTTTGGAAATAATCTCCCGCAGATACAAAGAGATAATTGCATTAATTTTTAATATCATAGTTACAATTAATAGTCAATTTTTTGCATAATAAATTGATTTAATCAGGAGCAGAATTTNACAACAGATTAGGGGAGAATGAGGCAACAGGAAAATACATCTACTGTGTATAGCTCAAATACTTGCAAAAAAGCATAAACGACTGAAATTTTATCATCTACACTTGTTAAGGTGCTCTCAAAAAAACAGAAAAAGAGATTTAAAGGAGCGCGTTAAAAGTGAAAGGAAAAAGTAGAATAAAGCGAAAGAAAATATTAAATATGTGAGTCAAAATCAAAAATCCACTTAGAGGTAGATTCTATTTGTATGCAAAAAATTATTCAAACAGTTAAGCAATTTCAGAGGAGTTAACCGTCATATAAACGTCAAAGTCATCCTTAATTAAGTAAACTTCTCATCGCTGTGCTCAATAATAGATTTTGCTGCATGTTTGATAAAAACTAAATCTACAATGTGATATATTGATGTTGTTGATAGTTTGAAGAATTTGCCGAAAAGCCCGCATTATAAGATAAAACGGAACTTTTTTGACTGCAGAAGAATATGCTAGTTCAAATAATATTCAATAAGAAGTTATAGACATAGCGTGGACTTTGTCGATAAAATTCTTTTTAAATTTATTTTTGAGGGATTGAAAATTGTTATTCAAAATAAAATTTTCACTTTGAACAATATGATTTAAAATAATGTAATATGACAAAGCAGTTGATAACGATAAATTTGTATCGTATTTGTTAATTTGTTCACGGTAAATAACAGCATAAGGCTACATTAAGGATCCCAATTCCTTACAATTATTGTGCGTCTGAACCATAACAAGTTTAGCATCGTCCACGAAGAATCAATTGAAAAGATTTAATTCACTATCATAAATTATGAATGAAATTGCATTCCATCCTCAAATTCCCACGGATAAGAATGAATAATATTAACTGTGTTTTCATTTTATATTATAATACTGAACATTCCTCAAAATTCAATAGTAAAATATTTAATTAATTTTTTTTTCTTTTTGTAACCGAAAGTTAATAGTTTATAGAAAGAAAAAATCAACTAAGCTTTACAGTTTAAGTATTCTTTATTATTTGTATAAGTGAGATAAGTCTTTCAAATATTTATTTGATACTAATCGTGTTAAAACAGTCATTCTTTAGAATTTCTCTGCATTATTAATTTATTCAACTAGGCATTTAATGCCGAATTTAATTCTCTGAATTAAAGGTCTAATCTAATCAAAATAACATATTTGTTAAGCTTTGTTCTAATTTAATACGAAGTATTTAGATATTGTAAACGTAATATTTTCAAATTAATTATTTCATAGAAAGTGTAGATAACTTATATAAGGAAATATGTTATCATTTAATTTGTTTCAAGTGAACTTTTCATTTTTTAAAATCATAATTTCAGTTAAATTTAGTTTTGAATTCTAAACTCATAATGTTATACTAGTTCAACGACCTTTCACCTGTTTTATTATTTTTGATCCGGCTGCACTTATCGTTGGATAAATATCTCTGATAAATACGTAATTTATTCATGAAATTTCCAATACAATATTAATTTAATTGTTAAATTCACTACTGTCAAAAGTAAATAGTTTAACTTTTTATATAATTGAGCGTTTGTATGTTATATATGACGTTTGTTTGACGGTTAACTCTTCCAAAACCGCTTAATCGATTTAAATCATTTTTTGCATAGAAATAGAATCCATCTTGATCTTGGTCATGACTTAAACAGCATTTTAAAATTCGACCTGTGTCCGGATATACCTATATACAAAATCAAAGTTCACAATGTTAAGTCTATGTGCGAGCGGAGCGAAATGTATGGCCAACATAGACAAACTTAGTATTATTATATGATTAAAAAACTATGTACACAATAACTGGTAAGCACATTTATTATATTTACCATTTGAGTAATGAAAAGGGTAATTGTGTGAGTTTTTCATTCACTCACGTAATTAAGAGAAGGAAAAAATGTTTCTAATTGCTAAAAACACCACTTTATTAACCCGAGATTTTATAATACAGATGAAATGCATGTCTTATGTCCTTGAAACAATTACAGGACAATTTGTGTACAAAAGTTAGAATAATTATATTTAGAAAAAACGACACTTGAATACTCTTGGATAATTAGGAAGGTATGGTACTAAATACAGCAAACAGAAGGAGCATCCTACGAAGTAGGAGTAAGCGTTGTGCCACCACTTATCACAACTATTACGCTGCACCCAATCTTCATCAACGTTACCCACACTGCCTGAACAGATATATTTCCCTTTATCTGCATGATTTGCAAAATCAGTGTTTATTTATTTCTTGACTCAGACATTTAATATTTTCTTTCACTTTATTCGATTCTACCAGAAATAAGGAATTATCTTGGACTGAAAGAAAGAAATCTGCCAGGAAGAAACGAATGTCTTATGCTGGGTTTGGAAATACTCCTTGCCAGTAACCAATACGAAGAAAATCCATTGTGGAGATGATGCCTGAGAAGGTGATCAAGAACATTAAATTTGGATTTACTGTTGACTGCTGAACCTAATGTCATCACTGAAAAGAAGAAGAAGACGGTCATTGAAGCTTTCAAGAATTTAGAATTAATAGCGCAGAATCCAATCCATTTAATATAGCAAGCAAAGTACTGGATTGGGAAAAGGATTATATCGAGTATATAGAAACCGAAAATGCAGATTCTTTTGAACAAGCACTAGAAGTGACAAATAGCAACGAGGCAGTAATGGCCTCTTTCTATAAAGATGACAAGAATGTTAGTTACAGAAATATTTAATATATCTGAGGATAATAATACTATTAGTATGACAGATGATGAAAATGTTCTTCAAATTAAACTATCGACAACATCAATATATCACATTGTAGATTTAGTTTTTATCAAACTTGCAGCAAAATCTATTATTGAGCACAGCGATGAGAAGTTTACTTAATTAAGGATGACTTTGACGTTTATATGACGCTTAACTCTTCTGAAACTGCTTAACTGATTTGAATAATTTTTTGCATACAAATAGAATCTACCTCTAAGTGGATTTTTGATTTTTGACTCACACATTTAATATTTTATTTCGCTTTATTCTACTTTTTCCTTTCACTTTTAACGCGCTCCTTTAAATCTCTTTTTCTGTTTTTTCAGAGCACCTTAACAAGTGTAGATGATAAAATTTCAGTCGTTTATGCTTTTTTTGCAAGTATTTGAGCTATACACAGTAGATGTATTTTCCTGTTGCCTCATTCTCCCTTAATCTGTTGTATACTAACAACTTTCTTCCTCGTCAGTAGTTCAAAATCTATATCTTTTGCATTAAACAGTTTCCTATTAGATTTTCTCATGCGTTTCCCCATTTCCTCTGAAAATACATTTAATATATGCAGAGCCGGCCCTACCATAGGGCGAACGGAGCAGCCTTTCCAGGCGCTAAGTCCTAGGGGGTGCCTCAGTGATAAAGAAAATTAAAGGGCAACCAAGGGGGCGCCATAATAGGATTTCGCTCCATCCTAAAACTTGCCTCGGGCCGGCACTGAATATATGAATGAAAAAACTTGATATAAAAGCACTGTAAGTTCATTAAAATTAGAAGATAAATTTATCTTTCATTGGTAAGTTAATATCTGTATCGAGAGTTTCTTTAAAAGTTGTAGATCACTAGGAGGCAACGAAAAAAAGGCGTGAAATGGAAGAGCAAAGGAAAGAAGTGAGCCGTCCGCAATCACAAGGAGATAGAATTAACGCCGCAATCTCACAATATGTAAGTTATACATATCAAGTTGTTTTGTCAAACAAATTAATTGTTGGCCTTTTACGATGTTCTAAGTAAAGTGTAGTTTTGAATGAAGGAAAAAAAAATAGGCCGGTAAAAGTAGCGGAAATACGTACAAAATGACATACGGTTTTATTTTAGGTTCGTAACTCTTTATTGGTAAATCACAGCACTGTCATATTCTACACCAATCATCTTTGGTTCTTTACCTATGAAATATACTAAACATTTACAATATTAAAATAATAGAAAATAAATATTGTTAGTTTAATTGAGATCACCCAAAATCCATTTTGTCCATATACTATGGACAAAATGACACATTACGTAAGGACAAAATGACATACACGTAAAAACTATAAAATTACTGATAAAGTTCACAAATGAAACGCTTGGTTCTTTTAGAAACGTCAGCGCAAGAAGCGTGAGCCCAACTGAAACAAGTTAAGCACCGTAACCAGTCTTCTCCAGGCTTAGATCGGGAAAAAAATTATTGCAATACATGCATGGACAGTCTTCTTCATCATCATGAGAGTTATCAGGAAAATTTTCTTCTTCAAGTAACTGTTTAGTAATGTTTCATCTCTTTTTCTCTGGCGGAGCTTTGGACTCATTTTTTTTTTATTTAATTGCTTTCATATTAGGAGTAGAAATTAAAACTAAAGAGGTTTGTCGAGTCACGTGATTCGTTGCAAGTTTTTTTGTTATGTGAAAGATAATAAGTTTGTAAATAATATGTAAGAAAGGAAATAAAGTTTTATACTAAAATTTCTTTTAAACAATAATGAAAGACTATTTTTGGAAGCTATTTTTTGTAATTAATAAAACGTTAAGAGGTTAAGGTAAGTTCCTTGACTAAACTCTTATGGACTAAATGACAGGTATGTCATTATGTCCGTTGTCTATGTATGTCGTTTTGTCCATATCACGTTATAAATAAACAAAATTATAAAATAAATACAAAGATAATATTTTTAATAGAAAAAATTATTTAAGTGCAACAACAAATTCTTGAGGGTTGAAATAAATGCTACACAAATAGATAAAA
The DNA here is from genome assembly GCF_000671375.1 of Centruroides sculpturatus. Classification (NCBI taxonomy): domain Eukaryota; kingdom Metazoa; phylum Arthropoda; class Arachnida; order Scorpiones; family Buthidae; genus Centruroides; species Centruroides sculpturatus. The sequence continues at coordinate 878,523 of NW_019384447.1, read as the reverse complement.
TAATGAAAAACTTACCATCCATACAAAAACTTGTTGCAAGGAAAAAAACTCGCAACGTATCAACGCTTGTCGTCGGCCATGACACCCGGGCGAATGAGATGAGTGCGATCATGTTTTGATAGGTTAGGAAAAGCCGCTGGGATAACGTGGTGTCGTGGTCAGTTGCGCGCTTGAGACCGCCAAATTCGAATTATGTTGCCTATGTCATTTTGTACGTATTTCCCCTACATGAAATTTGAAGTTTTCAATAGATTATATTAAATCAAAATTTTATAATTTACAGTTATTAAGAATATATTATGTAATAGCTTAATAACACATTAGCTGTTTTTAAGCTATCTTGTCAATCAACTTATTGGAATAAGTCTAATTAAAACAAAATTTAGAATAATATTCGTCAAGATAGTTTGAAAGGTGTCAAATACAGTATTATAGATAGAAAATTTTATTCGAAAATAATAATAATAATAACTACTATTTAAATCTTTATAATTAATTTTTACTATTAATTTATATGTAGATTTAGTGTGTTCTTTAGACAGTATATTTCCGTGAAAATAAGTGCACCGATGTGCAAATTTTAATTAAATGCACTGAAATGGTAATGTTTAAAAATAGAGTTTTTTACGTATTTTGCATAATATACTGCCGATTTTGCCCCATCTATAAGAGCAGGCTCTTATACTCTTATTTGTGCGGAAATACGGAATTATACAAATTAAATATTAAATCTATTGTTAGAACAATTTACAGATTTAGAAATGTCTTAGAAATACCTTTAAATTCATATACTGTATATTTCTAATGTAATATTTATGTAACCTTTAAAATAAAAGTTTCAGGTTTTGTATTGTAGAATTTAAAATCTTGTATAGATTAGAATTCAATACTGAAAATATCATTCGTTTCTAAAAAAATATTTTGCACTAAAATATGAATAATCTCGATACGAATATTGCATGTAATTAAACGGTTTTAATTTGTTTATGATAACGTTATTATCTCTCTTAAATCCTTTAATAAATTATTTTAATATATACTTACATGTTGTATTTAAAAATATAGACGAATTTAATGCATAGACACAAAATGTATATACTAAATTATTTATTTAAAACATCTTCCTCTAAATTTATTTTTCTTGCTAAAAAACACACAGTCCTTCATATTATTTCACTCTTGATAAATCTCAGATATAAGGCTACGGGATTTTCATAATATTAGAATAAAGTTTATTTCTGTTTGTTTCTAAGTAGATGGTATATACTATATAGTACTAACTTGTAAACTGATATTTAAAAATAATCCATTATTAGTTGCATAATGAAAAAAAAGAAAAAGAAAAGCATCAAAAAATTATATATTATAATAAAAATAAATAAAATGTATAAGAAAAATATATGATTTAATTACTATAAAACATTTTTAATAAAATTTTATTTATCCATTTAAAATTTCTGTAAAGTATAAAACATTATTATATAGGCCTTATTATATAATACATTTATCATTTTATTTCCTTTGTCAAAAATTATACATATAATTTAATTATATACAATTTTATATCTATATGCATTATAAACACACAGTATTGTGTGTATGTATACAGTCAAACTTTACTATTTGTTCGTCTCAGAAATTGGCACACTATCAAATTGACGATAAACCAAAGTATTAAACAATAAGAATTAAACCCTATTATTTTGTGTAAGTATGTTTGAAAGACACATGGCATGACACACGCAGTATCTAATTACTGCATGAGTGATCTAATATAGTAAACTGTGAAATTATGTTTAAAAAAATAAAGAATTTTATATATTTGCTATAAGACTCAAACTTTCAAGTTAAAACAGAATATTCTTGTGCATCATTTCGTCCAAATTCTGATCAAACCAAATTCATTCTAATTCTACTTCCTCACTGTAATTAACTACTTTTATTCGAAAAAGTAATTTTTCATTCAATTTTATTTATAAAATAATTGTTTTTATCTATTTTTATACTTCATAAATTTAAAAACGATCTTAGAGTAAGTATATATTTAATTATACTAGGTGTCCTACAAAAAATTGGCCCGACTGAGATGAAACATTAGTGATGTAAATTTTAAAGTGGATATTTAGAAAGGAAAAGTGTATGAGACCAATCCAAAACTCTACGCAAACTGAAGGAAAACATTCGTAGAAGTATCGAGGCTATCGACATTAGTATTTTTATATAACATCGGTCTGAACATAATTACTAGTAGGAGAAATACGGACAAAATGACATACGGTTTTATTTTAGGTTTATAACTCTTTATTGGTAAATCAAATCACTGTCATATTCTACACCAATTATCTTTGATTCTTTAGCTATGAAATATACTAAACATTTACAATATTAAAATAACAGAAAAAAAAATATTGTTAGTTTAATTGAGATTATCCAAAATCCATTTTGTCCATATACTATGGACAAAATGACACATTACGTAAGAACAAAATGACATACAGGTAAAAACTATAAAATTACTGACAAAGTTCACAAATGAAACGCTCGGTTCTTTTAGAAATGTCAGCGCAAGAAGCGTGAGCCCAA
>NW_019384447.1:854216-875226 GCF_000671375.1 Centruroides sculpturatus | reverse complement strand
CATTTGAGTTCCGCATTAACTGTTAAGTTTTTTTAAATCTTTTACTAAAAAAAAGTAAAAATTTGAAGATTTTACATAAAAGAGATGCCTTCTTTATACGCTATCTAACACCAAAACTACATTAAAACATCGGCGACGGCATCAATTTTTTATATTGAAGCTATTCAGCCACTTTCAATATACAAAATATCAAAATGTCGTCTTGCCGATTGTGGTTTTGATGTTTCGTTTTTGTCAAAGAAAATTACCCAATGGACATTTAGTTTATGCTTTGACTTGTTTCATTCAAATATTAAATTAAAGAAATCAAGAAACCTTTTAATTATTTTAAATTAAACATAATAGACTTACTTTAAAATATTTAAGATTTATTCTGTGTATTTCTGTTTCGGGTCATTAAACAAAAGCAATCTGTAAGTGTTGAAATTAGAAAATTGTTACGTTGTTATTGACTTACTACTGTATATAGTTAGGCCTATAATGGTTACATCTGGCTACAGACTTTTTTATGTCATTATTTAGCATATGTAATGTATTAAGTGTTATATGTAATCTAGAGATAATTTAGAGAAAATAGGAGGACGCACTGTACAGTACATAGGTTAAATGTACTGTACATGTTACGCCATTTTAAATAAGGAAATCGAACATCCGCGGAGTTTGAAATCGGCGGGAAGTTTTGGAAATAATCTCCCGCAGATACAAAGAGATAATTGCATTAATTTTTAATATCATAGTTACAATTAATAGTCAATTTTTTGCATAATAAATTGATTTAATCAGGAGCAGAATTTCTTTTATTAATTAAATAACGAAAATAAATTTTAATAATTTAATTAAATTATTAAAACTAGAATCATAAACAAAATGCGTAAAATGAGATCATTAAAAATATTTTTATATAAAATAAAGAATATTTGTCCTTGTTTTAATTATTTGCAAAAATGAAGCAAAAGAAAATTTTAACAAGATACTATTAGATGGCAATTAAACTAATTTGAAATTATATTTTTTTAGTAAAAACATTTTATTTTCATATTTTCGAATTTTTGACTTTAACAATCGTGATGAAAAAGTAAGCATTTGAAATTTATATATCAAACTCAAATGTATTTTCAATGAAGATATTGGAATTTATTTTCCTTTTTTTAAAAAAACATATCTTTAAAATTAAATAAAATATCACAGGTTTAAAAAAGAAGTCTTCTTTTTAAACCTATGATATTTTATATATATATTGGGTACAAGAAAAAATAATCTAATTTTTTTCTTGTACCCAATCTATTCAATTAAATTAATTCAATTAATATTCATGTACAATACATCTAAGTTAATTCTAACAACTATGCATAATAAAACTTAAAACCTTGCCTTTGTTGGAAACCTTTTTATATTCACATATATCCAGTTTAAATGAACTAAAAGTTATTTTATAATTAGAGAGGTAAACGTTTTTATTATTATACTATAGTTAATATTATTTCAATCTACTCATTTGTCAATTATTTGATCGCGTGGTTTTTAAATAAACTTCAAAAATTTATAGTAAAATCCTTCGAAAAGTTGTGTATTACAGCCGTGATTTAAAAAATATATAACATCGAATGTGTAATAAGCTGATATTATTCAACAAATACTGTACTATATTATTTCTATTGCTTGATTTTCGAAATAACTATTTTTAATTTTCCTATTGTTATATGTAATAGAAGTAACTATGGCGATCGGTCAAAAAAGAGTCCCAAGATTTTTATATTTTTGGACTCAGATGACACTAAAACGTACAGAAATGCATAAAAAAATATTGAGAGGACTTTTTTCTATATTATGGATGTCATTAACTGGCAACCAGAGAAAACTCTGTTTTAAATAGTAGTTAAAATATCTAATCTGTAGTGCACATATGCAATGCACGTAAGGAAATGATAACAGGATGAATGGATATGACGAAATCTGCAAATCTCAGGTAATAACAACTACACTAAAACTTGCCCTTCCGCAATTATGAAACTGGTACGTTTTCATGACATGAAATATAGTACGCCACCCGATTCGCATATTAAAATGCGAAAAACTGTCTTGAGGAAATACGGTATCTGCTATTTTTATTATATTTAATTAATATTTGAAATGACTTTATAAAATCTTAAATATTTATATAAAAATCAGTATAATTTAAGTAAACATTTATAAATAATTTGATGCAATTATGTGTTTAATTCTGCTTTTATAAACGTATTTAAATGCAGAATTATATTTTAAGACTAGTTTACACGCTTATCGTTAAAATAGCATTAAAAATTAATTTTAAATTATATAAAATCCCCATAATAATAAGCAATAAGGAAACAAATAATTAAGAAATAAGCCTTCATTGTTATGAATGCTTAGATTTTCCGAAAAGATTATTAAATATTTTTAATTAGAAAAGCGTATCAAGTTACTGTAAACTTAAAATTTAATGCTTTTCAACCGACGTTATTTAACGTTATAAATTAAACAGAAAAATTCTCTAATTTATATTCAAATATGAAAAAATATCATGTTACATATTCGTAATCTTTTCCAGATATTGTTAGCTTATTATGTATTCATACTAAATTAATTTTTAAGTCGTTCCCAAGTTCAAGTTCTCGATTTAAGGTCAACATTTCAAGGCAAAAAACTTAGTTCTTTTAAATCTACATTTAAAATTCTTAATATATCCGGGTAGTCAACCCGACAGGTTTGTCTATAGATGATTAAGATAACAATGATGAGAAAGAAGTGAACAGGTATATATATTTATTTTTACTAAAATTTTAATTCTCATTATGTTTAAAATAAATTTCATTTAAATAAAAAATAGTATGTAAGAATATGATTGAAAATAATTAATTAATTTGTATATCATATACAAATATTTAACAGGATATACAAGGTAACTTCTTTGCCTTGAAATGTTTCTAAGTATTTACACTACTTGTTACCTTATATATCCTATTTAAAGTAACCTACTAATCTTATATCATTGACTAATAAATATTATTCTTCAATTTACATCTCCTTTATTTTTATAAAATTATTTTTATCAAAGTTAATTATTCTTCCAACATAGTTTATTTCCATTTATTCNCAGTTTCACATATTTTATTTTATTTATTAACACATATTCCTATTATTCATTAAAATTTGAAAATTTACAGAAATATAGTTACCTTTCTACACAAATATTTGATAAACAAAGATTTCAACACTAATATCTCTTATAGTATTTTATTATCCAGATTTTCCAAAATAAGTGAAGAAATATTTATTTATGACATATGAAAATAAATATTAAATTTTAACTGATTAACAGCCATATTTACAACCAAGAATCAATGTTATTTAGAAGTTAACCAATTTCTATTCACTTTACTTTTAGTAGTTTGCTGAAGTAGAGTTTTGAATTTCAATATATGTTTAATAAATTATGTAATTAAGAACAACTATTATTGCAATTAACATTTAAAAAACTGAGAAGCTCAAATATTAAAAACAGAATTTCGAAATATAAAATAATACGTGGAAGCGCATTATTTATTTTCACTTATCTTTGTTATCTCGAATGACAAAAGTCAAATTACATATTTTTTATTTACTTGGGATTTCTCCATCGAATTAAAATGTCCAAAAACAGATTTCAGGTAATTGTGTAATAATTCTCAATATGTGACTATGTGATAAATAAACATGTGACTACGTATACTTTCGTTTTGGATGTGTATATAAAGGAGTTTTTTCGAGAAGTAATTATTGGTGTAGACCATACAATACATTGGGTAAGTCTATACAGATCTAAATTTTGCTAAATATTTCTATTCATTTATTATTAATATTAAAGCTTTAATAAAAAAATTATTTTAGATAATAAGGTTAAATATATCAATATCTCTAATAATTAATTCATAAAAAAATAAGTTATGTTATATATTTATTTACTCATGATATCTTTATATTTAATTTTCCTGGTAATATAAAAAACCTATTTTAATTCGTGCATGTTAAGAGATAACTCATAACACGGATACGTTATAAACGAAACAAAATTATCGATGATTACGCTGGAGTTATTTATATTCACCATTGCTTTTTCTTAAGCTATTAATTGGCAGGATTTGACTGTTGGACCTGCGGGCCCTTATAGCTAGGTTATACATGCTATGGAATGTTATTTTTTGTAATCGTTAATTACATAATTATTCCTTTCGTGTTTTACTCATTATCTTATACACTAATAATCTGTTTAAAAGATCTTTTCACGTACTATATGAACAGTGAAAAGAAAATAACCCCTTTGATCAATTATTAGAACTAATCACTTCAAGTCAAATTAGGTCGAGACCAACGACAATATATACTGATGCAGAAAGGAAAAGGTTATGCAAACGTAACGAAATTGGCGAAATTTGCCAAAAAACATGATTAGGCGACTACAGCAATCATTTCAGATTCGGAAGAGAATAGAGAATTCGGTCAATAAGTTGAACATACAAAGTTTTTATACCCAACTATAATTTTGCCTGACCCTGTATTTATGAAATATTTATGTATATATATAAATTTATTTATTTGTATATATAAATGTTTTTCTCATATAATCTATAAAATATTCTGTACACACACACACACACACACACACACACACACACACATTTATACAAACTTTTAATTTTTTCGAACAAAAATATAAAAAAGTGCCAAATCATTCTCTTTTTTATTAAACGAGTTTAATTTAATTACGTAGAATAATAATTAATTTACATTTTAATAAAATTTAAATTTATATTTTTTTAAATTTATTTATCTGTAATTTATGCAATAAATCCTTTAAATTAATGATATTTTAAAAAATAAATTATAAATTAACGAAATAGTAAATTTTTAAAATTTATTATTTCATTATTTTAAAATTTATAATCTGTTTAATTTCATTTGGTGTAAAAAAACCAATTTAAAATAATTTATAAATTTTGTATAATTTATAAAATTCACTTTAATACAGTGGTACCTCAGGATACGAACGCCCCAGCATACGAAATTTTCAGGATACGACATGAAATTCGAACATATTTTTGCTTCACGATACGAACAAAAACTCACCATACGACGTTACATTAGTTCGCATTTTTCATTTGTTTTCCTTACTACAGTTATTTTTTTAAATGTATTACTTGGCTTTAATTTGAGTATGTTTTTCGCGTTGGAACGAATTATTTGGTTTTACATGTAATCGTATGGGAAAAGATGATCCACCTTACGACATTTTCATGATACGATCTCAGTTTCGGAACGGATTAATTTCGTATCNGAAGTAACTATGGCGATCGGTCAAAAAAGAGTCCCAAGATTTTTATATTTTTGGACTCAGATGACACTAAAACGTACAGAAATGCATAAAAAAATATTGAGAGGACTTTTTTCTATATTATGGATGTCATTAACTGGCAACCAGAGAAAACTCTGTTTTAAATAGTAGTTAAAATATCTAATCTGTAGTGCACATATGCAATGCACGTAAGGAAATGATAACAGGATGAATGGATATGACGAAATCTGCAAATCTCAGGTAATAACAACTACACTAAAACTTGCCCTTCCGCAATTATGAAACTGGTACGTTTTCATGACATGAAATATAGTACGCCACCCGATTCGCATATTAAAATGCGAAAAACTGTCTTGAGGAAATACGGTATCTGCTATTTTTATTATATTTAATTAATATTTGAAATGACTTTATAAAATCTTAAATATTTATATAAAAATCAGTATAATTTAAGTAAACATTTATAAATAATTTGATGCAATTATGTGTTTAATTCTGCTTTTATAAACGTATTTAAATGCAGAATTATATTTTAAGACTAGTTTACACGCTTATCGTTAAAATAGCATTAAAAATTAATTTTAAATTATATAAAATCCCCATAATAATAAGCAATAAGGAAACAAATAATTAAGAAATAAGCCTTCATTGTTATGAATGCTTAGATTTTCCGAAAAGATTATTAAATATTTTTAATTAGAAAAGCGTATCAAGTTACTGTAAACTTAAAATTTAATGCTTTTCAACCGACGTTATTTAACGTTATAAATTAAACAGAAAAATTCTCTAATTTATATTCAAATATGAAAAAATATCATGTTACATATTCGTAATCTTTTCCAGATATTGTTAGCTTATTATGTATTCATACTAAATTAATTTTTAAGTCGTTCCCAAGTTCAAGTTCTCGATTTAAGGTCAACATTTCAAGGCAAAAAACTTAGTTCTTTTAAATCTACATTTAAAATTCTTAATATATCCGGGTAGTCAACCCGACAGGTTTGTCTATAGATGATTAAGATAACAATGATGAGAAAGAAGTGAACAGGTATATATATTTATTTTTACTAAAATTTTAATTCTCATTATGTTTAAAATAAATTTCATTTAAATAAAAAATAGTATGTAAGAATATGATTGAAAATAATTAATTAATTTGTATATCATATACAAATATTTAACAGGATATACAAGGTAACTTCTTTGCCTTGAAATGTTTCTAAGTATTTACACTACTTGTTACCTTATATATCCTATTTAAAGTAACCTACTAATCTTATATCATTGACTAATAAATATTATTCTTCAATTTACATCTCCTTTATTTTTATAAAATTATTTTTATCAAAGTTAATTATTCTTCCAACATAGTTTATTTCCATTTATTCCATAATGATTATAATACAATAGACTTACTTTTATATAAAAACATTTTTATAGATGAAAAGAAATATTTGAATTTATATTTAAACTAATTATTCATGGAAAAGTTTACATAAATTTAAAAAAAAATGCATAAAAACATATAATTAACTTTCTTACTTATTTAATATAATAAATTTAAACAATTTACAAGAAATGTTTTAAGTTATTTAGGCCTCATTTAAGTAAAGATAAAATATTATATTCATTAAAATTCTTACAGAATTGTCATAAGCATACGATTATAAAATATTATACTAATTTTTATATACTGTATATATATTTTTAATTATATTAAATAGTTTATACAGACTGTTATTAACCTATTTTAAAAAATTCGTCTTATTTAATATAATTAAATCAATTTTTCTCTATTAGATCCTTTAGAAAATTTATGTACTCTTTAATAAAAAAAATTAAAGTATAAAGTGACTGATTTGAATTTAATATTAAGCACATCAGTTTTTACTTTACATCTAGAAATTGCCATTAAGATATTAAAAATACTGAAATAAACTGAATTTGTATGACTTTACTATACTTTATATAATCGATTTTTCGTAACCTTAATCGTTTTTTGATAATTGTATCACTTTTCTAAAATAGTTTAGAATATTAATATGATAATAATTATGCATTTTTCTTGGTAAATACTAAAATTGCATTCGTTTTTAGAGTCATTTCTTATATTTTAATATACGAAACTTTTGTAATAAACAAGTAAACAACAGACTTATAAATATTATTTTAAAAATATTCATTAGCCTTCGAAAAATAATTTAATTTATGTGTTTATTTTAATGCATATTGAACATTTTTTTAAAATATATTAATGTCAATTAAACGGAGTTTTACATAGATATGCCACAAAAATGAATATAAGCTATATATTCTTTTTACAGAATATTTTTATTATACATATGTATCTGATGCGATCTATAAAAAGATATTTTAAGTCGGAAAAATCCATTTTTATTTTTCGAGTGCCTTTTATTCTAAAGACTAAGAGGAGTATTAATATAGGTTAAAAATTGAGTGAGATATAGCGTTTATTCATTAGATTTGCATTACGCTTTATTTAATAAAATTTTATTTTATGTACAACACATTTAAATTTATATAAATGCATTAAAAAGGCTCACTTTAAGTAATTCAACGCTCGTTATTTATTTATTTATTTATTTATTTCTAAAATATTCAAAGTTTTTCAAAATTAATGTAAAATAATTAAACAAAGTTCTAATGCCTCAAAGCCTGCCCTAAAGCATTCTTAAAAATAGATAACACACAGTAAAACCTGTCCAAAGAACAACCTGAATAAAACGGAAAAATGCCTAAGCGGGAAAATTCTTCGAAACGTAGCGATTTTTTATGTTATAAAGAAATTGATTCATAGCGGAAACTTGTCAAACCGGAAAAAAATGTACAACACATATATAAAGAAAAATTGTATTTTTATACATGTATATTTACAGTAAAACTTGTGTAAACCGGGATCGCATGGCTACGAATTTTTTTCCGTTTGTTTTTTTCGATATAAATCTTGTAAGTATAGAAGGTCTGTTCCAAAAGTTTAGGTAAAATTATTTTTCTTGAATAACTTTTAAAATACTGAACATTCGATTGATTTAATAAATGAAATGAGATCACAATACATTACATTAAATATCATTAAAAAGATAATTTTTTACAAAAATAGAAATTTTGCTCAACATTGTTGTCCCAACAGTTTAGGTAAATTTTAAAAGTTACATCGACAAAAATTTTTAACGGTTAATTGTGCTTCCATTATTTTTAATAACATCATTCACACGATTTGGCATTGAATTCACAAGAGTTTGTAACAATTCTGGTTCTAAATTATATCATGAATCCTCAATTGCACATTTAAGTTTTGTAACATTGGAAAACTGACAACCATTTGCATACACCTTTCTTGCCACGATCCCCTATAAGTTTTCTATTGGATTTAGCTCAGGACTTCTTGCAGGCCATTTCATAACATTCGCATTTTGATTCTGAAGCCATTTTTTGGTTGAATTTAAACAATGACTGGGAGCGTTGCCCTGTTGAAAACTCCAATTTGGACTACCTATCATTTCTGCCATATAAAGGAGATGTTGTTCTAAGGTGTCTTAATAATGTTCTGAAATCTGGGGTCCAGAAAGAAATGCTAGACTGGAAATTCCGTCGAATCGAAATGCTCCCCATACCATTATTGAGTCACCATCTTGTTGTCTGTTGTAAAACATTCGGTCTTCTTTTCTCAGATCATACCAGTAGTAATTTCCTCCATAAGGATCAACTTTTTTCATCTAGTGAACTTAACCACTCGTCTTTTCACTGCATGTTGTTTTTGGTCCATTTTTACACATCCTTGTTAGTTTAATACTGTATAAGGATGTTTACTTATTATTCTGTGTACAGCATTTTTAGAAATATTTAAGTTAGACTCTTTTAAAACTTGTCTAACTGATAAATTTTGTGTAGATACCAGTCTAATAATACAGTGTTCCGCAACCTTTTTCTACTCGCGGCACACGTATGACTCGACATGAATCAACACGGCACACCAAAATGTTATTCCCCTCAAAAACGTATATGATACTATTAATAGAATTTCGTAGTGCCATAAACCTATTACTATATTAAACTTATTATTATTAGCAGTGTTCCGCAACCTTTTTCTACTCGCGGCACACGTATGACTCGACATGAATCAACACGGCACACCAAAATGTTATTCCCCTCAAAAACGTATATGATACTATTAATAGAATTTCGTAGTGCCATAAACCTATTACTATATTAAACTTATTATTATTATTATTATTATTATGTTGAGTTTTGTGAGTTACACTCGGTTGACATCGATGGCTGTGTACTATGCCGGACCAGATTCAAGGCATAGTAACCAAAACAAGACAAAAATTAAATAAGTGTGTCAATGTGACTGTATTCAAGAATTTCCTAACATGACATGCATTCAATATAGTGGCCTTTGTAGCGTGATATATGTGTTTCAATTTTAATGTTCCCAGGCTTTTGTGTAGCGTGTGTGGTATGACACCTGTAGAGGAGAGGACAGGTACAATAAGTACCCTATCCATCCTCCATAGATGCCTTATTTCCTTGGCGAGTTCTGTGTACTTGCTGATTTTTTCACTGCATGTGTTTTGTACATTGTGAGTGTTTGAAACAGATATGTCTATAATGTATGCGATTTTATTGTGTTTGTTAATGAGTGTGATGTCTGGTCTGTTGTAGTACATTTGTTTATACATTGTACTATTGTATACATTGTGTTTTATCTGTGATTATGGCTGTTGTAGTACATTTTGTGCGTGTTGTTTTCCAATACTGTCTGTTGAACGTATTTGTAGTATCGTTCGTGGATGTCTAATAATTTGTGTTTCTTTGCAAGCTCTTCGTGTATTATATTTGCTACTTGATTATGTCTACTAAATAATCTGTCTGTGTCAAGAGTTTGCAATAGGAAGTAATGTGTTGTATGGTTTCTGGCATGATGTGACATTTTCTGCACGTGTCGTTCGTGATTGTTATATCTTTGAGTATGTGTTTTCTGTAGGTTTTAGCATTTATGACCTGATCCTGTATGGCAAACATAAATCCTTCTGTCTCCCTAAAGAGGCATCCCCTCTAACCAGCTGTTTGACGCAGTTTTGTCAACAAAATCCTGGGTGAGGTCATAGGGATGTCTACCATGGAATGCCTTTCGTGCCCACGATTGCTTAATGGTGTCTATGTTATTTACATGTTGTGTCGTATCCATACGTTGTGAATGTAAATTTAATGATGTATTATTTGAATCTGCTAGAGTTAATGCTTTATGTAACTGTGATGTTTCTTGTTTTTTGAAGAAAAACTCTCGCAATGTCTGTATTTGTTTGTAGTGGAGGTTAACTATGTCGACAGGCCACGTCCTCCATTTTTACGTGGAAGAGTTAAACTTACTACGGCAGATTTAGGATGATGTTGTTTATGCTTAGTTAGTGTTGTTCTTGTTTTCATTTGGAATAGTTCGAGATCTGTGTGAGTCCAATATACAACTCCAAAAGAATAAGTGAGTACTGGGATGATATATGTGTTTATTGCTTTAACATCATCTTATTTCATCAGTGAATGAAATACAAGCATAATAAGCACAACAACTGTGATAAAAATATATAAATAAAATTTGAAATTAATAGAATATGTGAAAGTTCACGTCACATCTTTCACCTTTTGACGGCACACCGGTTGCCGAACACTGTAATAATACATCTTTCATCTGTAAGTGGTGTAACTTTAGGTCGACTTGAAGGTGTTGCTGCTTTAACATTTTCTTTTCTTGCCAAAACTTTGTGTATTCCTGAAGCTGAACGACCTATTTTGCTTGAAATTTTAGTACTGTAATTGAATTCCACTTGTTTCCAATCTCCAAATTTCAGTCATTTCTTGTGAAGAAAATTGATTTTCTTTGGACATGTTGATTTTTCCGTTATTTCTCTGTTAATTTCAAAATATCCGTTATAAAAACGAGATTTTATTGTTAATAGCACAATGCAACAGTGAAAAAACTTTTCTCGAAAATGTAGGCGTTCTTTATGTATTTCGACCTCCTGAATTCGAAAATGATAATCAAAACATCGTATCACCCACAGTTTTTGCACAAATCGCATATTTTGCCAATAATGATATCATATGTAGAAGTAGTACATATATATGGCACACGAATCATGCAGAAGTAGAATATAAGTTTAAAACAACAACATATTGAAATATATACACAGTAAACAGATGCATACAGAGAATGTAGTACAAAACATGCACTAATATCATTCATTGCGTGCTTTCTTAGTTGTCATGGCGTGACCCCTGCTTTTCCTCTTATGGAGAATTTCCGTTATGTGCTCATGGTGAAGCATCCAGCAGCCCATCATCCGAACATCCCAAGTTCCCTGGTATCGTCGTTCCATGTCCTTGATATCCTGATGGAATCTTGCACCCTGTTCCTCACTTACAGCACCCAGGTTTGGAGGAAAAAAGTTAAGGTGCGAATTTAAAAAATGTAACTTCAAACTCATTGAGCATCCCAGTATTTTGAATTTCATCAGCATGTTCTCAACTATATCGATATATTCTGGGCTACGATTGTTTCCCAGAAAGTTTTGAACCACACACTTAGGGGCAGTCCAGGCTTCTCGCTCCACGGAATTCATTGAATGAAGGAAATCTTCATCTAGCATTACTTTCCGAATATCGGGGCCAGTGAACACACCCTCTTTCAACTTAGCATCTGACAGGTTGGAGAACTTGTAACATAAATATTTGAAACAGTTGCCACACTTATTTGATGCTTTGACAAACTGCTTCATTATGCCCAATTTGATGCGCAGAGATGGTAAGAATATTCTCTCTCTTTCTACTAGAGGGTCGCACTTAATACTTTTGTCTCCTGGAACCAATTCCAACCTTCGAGGCCACTGTTTTTGCTCTCAATGTTTGTCACGAGCTCGACTGTCCCATTCACAGATGAAACAGGGAACTTGGTATATCCTGATTGTTGTCCTAGAAGCATACTCAACACTTTGAAATCACCACACACCATCCAATTGTGATCCTCATAATGAATGGTAGTAAGAAGTGCCTTAATGTTCATGTAGTAATTTGCTCAGAAACAATTAATTATTATTATTACCTAAACTTTTGGTACAGCAAAATTTAATAAAATTTCTATTATTTTAAGCAATTTAATAACTATTAAACTTTTAAATTTATCATTTTACTTCTTTTATAATTTACGCAATAAATTTTTATAAGTTTTAAAACGAAAAAATTAAATTATCTTGTAAATATTTACTATCAAACGACAATATAATACAAATTTATGTTGATTTTTCAAGTATATTTAACCAATATTATGTAACAGTTATATCCAATTATAATTTTAAAAATCACGAAACAATAATGAATTAATTTTAGGTTAAATAAATCGTTAAATTTCAGCTGAAAGCAAAAATAAGTATTGAAGAAAATAATTCGAAAAATTCATTCCAGATGGCGCTACATGCAAAAAAGAAGAAATATACAAATTAATTTTTTAAACGAATTTATTAATAAATAAATTAATTTGAAAAGAAGTAACATTAATGACAGAATACGGTAAATTACTTCGAATATGTAAGGATGTATTTGAGTGAACCGAGACATTCGTCATTTCTTCTTCCATTAATTTACATGCAGCAATTAACGGCGACCTGAAAATAAGGCAGGAAATTGCGAAAAAAGAAATCCTCTAATGTGCTAGTCCAATGACTGAAAAATGGATTCAAAACGCCGTGTCGAAGAGTAGATGCCGAATACTTACAAAATTAACTTTATTTTTTTTTATTGTTAGAAACGAGAAAAAGATGACGTGGAAAGGATTAAGGAAATGTATATTTTTTTAAAAATTTGTTTTATCTTCAAAATTAAATTCAAATAATTAATTTCGTAGATAATTTTTAAAATATTTAATTAAAATTATTACATCTAACTAATATTAGATCATAGAATAAAAAAAAATCTGAATTGAAAAACCATATTTCATTGCCTTATTCCTCTAGAAAGACATCATTTCATCACGCAATCTTCTTTCTACATCACGCATTTTATGAGTTATTACTGTACAAAAATTTATCTACGATTTTCATTTTATCGTTATTTATATTATGAATATTAAATGTTTCATTTTTTTTTCTTTTTATTAATTTTCTCTTTCGTCTGTACGGATTTTTATTATCTATATATTTAAATTAATAAAATAAACGTTAGTAAAAATAATTTTAAATTGATAATAAATTAATAGATGATTTTCTTTAATTCAATTTTATTTATTTATTCTTGTAAAATGGAAGTCAAATGCAGTTTGTGTTAGCCATTTGGGATTTCATAGCTACTAATTTAAGAAGATATTCAGTTTTGTTTAATTAATTTTTTTAATTAACTATTCACAAATTTAATAATCTTTCACGCCAGTTTTGGAAGAATTTATTTAAATAAATATGTGACAATAAAATAAAGAAAAAATTCACTTTAAAATAAAAGAATACCAGATTTCGCAACTTACTTTGAGCAATTGTAAAAATATAAATTTATTTGATATTTATTATAACTCTTCCATTTAACACCATCAAGCTGTTAATTTAGAAAAAGGCGCACGTGTAAGTTTTTCCATTTTGTAGAAAATCAACAGCGTAAAATTGAAATTTTATGATTTTTATATTTCTTACAGTAAACTCTAATGAAAGAGTATATAGAAAAAATGATCATTCAAAAATTGAAAGAGATAGCAAAAATAGCAACTGCGATATCACGCGATAAGTAATGTTTGAAGTAAAGAAGAAAATCATTACAAAATACTAATAGTGTTTCTATACAACAGTTTTATTGAAATATATAACTTAATAATTCTGTTTAAAAAAAAAAAAAAAAACACAATTTTCTTGCAATTTGTAGCTCCTCCAATAACGAAGAATAAAAGCGACGTAAATCAGCCAATTATGAAAATTTTAACTTGAAATGCCAAAAAATATAGTAAGCCTTTATAATTCGATGATGGATAGAATACATTGGCTAAGTTAAAACGTTTTTGAACCGATCCTGGTTGTGCGTATCTGTTATTAGTGATTTTTTTTTATAAATTAATTTAGCCCATATTACTTTCATTTTATCTACTACATTAAATCATTTTAAATCATAGTTACTGTTTCAGTTTTATACATAGGCCTGTTTTATGTAGATATATAGTGAGATGAAATGACAACTTCTTACTATTTTGGGGTTTAATTAATTTTTAAGAATAAATGTATATCTTGAAACAGTTTGTCAATGTCTAAACATTTTAAATTTACTTTTAATAACAGATGAAACTCTTCGGAAGTTTTTCTATTTACAAAAATATTATAACAATTTATTTAATAATTTCTGTATATATTAAAATACATTCAATCAAATGAAGTATTAAGTTCGGAAGAATATTTATAAATAAAGGTTAAAATTATTNAAAAAATATAGTAAGCCTTTATAATTCGATGATGGATAGAATACATTGGCTAAGTTAAAACGTTTTTGAACCGATCCTGGTTGTGCGTATCTGTTATTAGTGATTTTTTTTTATAAATTAATTTAGCCCATATTACTTTCATTTTATCTACTACATTAAATCATTTTAAATCATAGTTACTGTTTCAGTTTTATACATAGGCCTGTTTTATGTAGATATATAGTGAGATGAAATGACAACTTCTTACTATTTTGGGGTTTAATTAATTTTTAAGAATAAATGTATATCTTGAAACAGTTTGTCAATGTCTAAACATTTTAAATTTACTTTTAATAACAGATGAAACTCTTCGGAAGTTTTTCTATTTACAAAAATATTATAACAATTTATTTAATAATTTCTGTATATATTAAAATACATTCAATCAAATGAAGTATTAAGTTCGGAAGAATATTTATAAATAAAGGTTAAAATTATTTGCCCCGAATAATTTTAAAGAATATTTATAAATAAAGGTTAAAATTATTCGGGGAAAATAATTATGAAGGTGGATAGAATTATCTGATTAACGGTTTACCCACGCACACTCTCACATGACTTGATGTACCGAAGAAAGAAGGGAGAAAAGAAAACAAAGCAGGTGTAATGGGATACAATGGAAGCGACAGAGGAAGTTGCGATCTGTCTTTTTCATTTCGTTACGTAGACTACACGTAATGAAGCACGTGCTTTCTCTCATTGGCAGACTGTCGCTTCCGCTACAAAGCCTACCACGTGATTAGAAAGCACTTTACTTTATAATAAACGCTATAGAAGTGCACATTCAACAGGTTATCATTTGTTTATTTTATAAAAATTCAGTAAATTAAAAACTAGCAATTATTTTGCCAGCTAATTCTCACTTAAATTAAATTCTAATAGTATTTAAATTAGAATTTTCTGTTAAGTCTCTATAACTTCCTTTTTTTTTTAATCTGGGTTGACAACATAAACTATAACTAATGTGATTGCTACAAACAGAACAAATTTGATCAAATATATAAAAAATAAAAAAAAGGAGAATAGTAATTTTATATTTTCACAATGCAATGCTCACTTCCAATAAGATTCTGCAGCTATCCGACTATATTGTTCTGATATATAATATTATTTTATTTAGTTTATAGTCTAAAATAAACAAATTTTATTTTATATTAAATTTAGCATATTCTGTTTAACTTTCGTAGTTTTTCTTGTGTCTTTTTCCCGCCTCCGTACTGTCGGTATCGTTAAAAAGTGCACTANAAATCATTTGTTTTTTCCTTAAAGTTTAAAAATTGTTATAGAAAATCGAATTTTCATCTTGGGTGTAATATTTCAAAAGCTTGATATTATAAAGCTGTGCTGATTTATAGTATACAGTAATTGTAACTTTGAATTTTATGATTATCCAGTTGATTCTTAGCAGTAAATTTTTAAGTAATTTTCTTTCCTTGCCATTTTTTCATATTTTTTGCTAGAAACTGTCAATAAATAAAATTAATTTGTTATAAAATTTCATGTGTAAATTTTCAGTTATTATTATTAATTTAATAGCCCTATAAATGATTTTGATTTTCAAAATTTATATATTTGCGCGAGTGTAAAAAATATAGCTATCTAAATTACATAAAGAGACGTTCGAGTATTATGTAATTGTCCGAAGAGAGAATAGAGAAGGAAGATGAAAGAATATTTTACAATTCCTTATACGGGAAAAAAACGATTCGGTGATTGCTCGTGTGAGATATTTTTAAAGGTGTTTTTGAACGTTAAAATAATTTTGTAAGAAATATAAAAAACTGTTTAAAGTATACGGATTGTACACATGATAAAAATTGAAAATTGAAGTAATTCTTAATTTATACTGGACAGTAAACCGGTTTTTTAATTTACAGGGTGGTAACAAAAATCTCTCTCTCTGGCCAATTATTTCAAAAAATAACAGGGCAATTACTGTTGACCTTTCGCCGATGTACACTATATCGGGCATGCGCTAAACGACGGTGCAAATTTCCGCACCCTCCAGCCCTTCTAACGGGTAGGGTTGTCAAAATCTTAGGCCCTAATGAAAATAGGGCCAACATTGTCAATAACAAAGTTGCAGCACATGTAAAAATGCCTACCATTATTTTTTAGTGCATTCTGAAATATCAAGTGGGATCCCGGAACAGTCAGTCAAATATTACGTGTAGATTTTTCACTGCATAACACCAAGGGCATTAAGTTAGCGCTGTTTATCTGGCGACGTTTGATATTTTCTATTAAATGGAATCATTTGCATATCCATATCTCTGCTAACCTAAGTCTAACCACACATTCAATCACTCCCGCATTTCAATTGTGTTCGGTGTTATGCAGTGATGCACTGGCGTAACTGCATAACACTTCGCTGTTGACAATATTGCTCTATTTTTATTAGGGTCTGAGATTATAACGGCCCTCTCCGATAGATGAACTGGAGGGGTGGAAATTCGCACCGTCGTTTAGCGCATGTCCGACATAGTATACATCGGCGAAAGATCTACAGTAATTGCCCTATTAGTTTTTGAAATAATTGGCTATGGAGAGAGATTTTTGTTACCATCCTGCATAGTATTTATTTGTTTCCTATTTTATTACCGAAATCTTAAATTCTTTTTTATTACAAATTCATATTATAAAACTGGTTACATATGTTTAATTCCTTCATTGTAATAAGTATGCATAAACAAAAATAGATAAATACAATCACAGTTTAGAAAAAGAAGGCTCAACACAATGCTTATGATGGTTTATATGGGCAGAAGCGGAGTCAGAAATGAATAGAATATGTAATGCATATTGAAAAATATTTTTGATCATTATCAAAATATTACTTTATACGGAAGTTCCTAGAATTCTTAATTAGATCGTCTAATCGAATAAGATTTTAATGTGTGTTATGTCTAAAATTACAATGGAGGAAATTAACGTTTTCAATTCGAATAGGGATTTATGAATATTTATTCGAGCACGTACGAATGAGTAGACAGAATATTAATATGATTTATGATATTTTAAATTTCTAAAAACGCTGTATTTTTATTCTTCTCTTTTATACACAAAGAGAGAGAGAAGTTTTAAAAGCTTAAAAATGATAGAATATTGATTATTTTACCGTAAATAATATACACCTAATCGTCCCGTGACACGATAAAGATGAGTGCTGACTTTACACAAATTTATTCACAGACACTTTATTAACCTTTTAAAATCTATTGTTTTGTATTTAATTTCATTAAGTTTGCCATAAGACTAATTAATTTTTAAAATTTTATAAATGTGGATAATCATTAAAGGGATCGTATTTGTAAATTTACATAAGGATAATACCCTGTTACTTAACACCAACACACCATTATCTAAACATAAATTTTTAAATAATTACAAATTTTACTAGGCTAACGAGTAAATATGATTTAAGCCATTAGAATTTCATAAATTTTAAATCATAATTTTTAAAACTTACTAATTAATTAACGTTTTATTTTATATAAATTAATTTTCTTCGTGTAGTTATTAGCTTGAATATTTTATTTTCTTGATTTAATTTTTATAAATAAAATTAATCTAAACCTTTTAATTTTAAAATAAAAATTTAACCTAATTTAATCGAAATTTTATAAAATATTAAATCCTGACGTTAGGCTTTATTTTAATTTAAATAATAAAAATAAGATTTATGAGTATTTTAAGAATTTTATTATTTATTGACACCAATTAAATTAAACTTTCATAAATTGCCATAAAGTGCTATTCTCAGTTCATCAGTCGTAAATTATCAATAGATTTGTTTAATTAACTATTGTATTGAGGTTGTAAGAAAATAATAAAACTTTGTGATAAATTAAGGTTAACCGTCATTTTATGATATCGAGGAAAATGAAAGAGAAAGAAGTAAATTGTCTACCAGAACAAATCAATGATATAGATCAACCGACCGCTTGCATTTTTCTATAATTTCTTTTTCTTTTGATGCTTTTATCTTGATTGAAAAAAGTCAAAAAAAAAATTAAAAACTTAAATTAAAAATTTAAGTTTTATTTCTTAAAATTTTATCTCCAGTAATGAATTATTTTAGAATTTTTAAAGTAATAAACACTTATATATTTTAATATTTATTTATCATTTTTTAAGCTTGAATATTAAGGTTTAAAAAAACCATTAATAAAAGTCGTTTAATATTATTTTTAACTGGCCAATTTAAAATAGGAATAACACAAGATGTACTGTACATAAATAGTTAAGTAAGTGAACCCCTGATTAATTGATTTTGAATATATTTTAATTTATAGATGAAAAATTTCTTAATTACTTTAAAAATTAATCGAGTCGTATCAAATTAATTTAAAAATTAAGTAAGCAACATTTTATTTATTTATTTATTTATTTTTAAATTCTATATGTTCTACTTATTAAAAATTATATCTAATGAGGGAACTTAGAACAGTAAAATAAAGAAAGTTGGTGTTAAATTAGTTTTTCAAGCGAATAAATAAATAAGAATAAACCCATATTCGAATATCAAAATAAGTCTTTTATCTAAAACAGTTTAGCACGAAATCAATATTATTAAAGGCTAAATTGCATGCAATCCAACCCCTATATATGAGAATTCGATGCCGAAAGGGGAGGAAAAGAGAAAGAATCGCCCCTTTTTGTGATTGAAATCGGTTTNATCTATATATGTGTGTGTGTGTGTATGTGTGTGTATATAAAAGAATATTTTACAAATGTTCAGATTAATAGAACTGAATATTATTATAATATTAAATCTTTCTCGAAATAAAATTTTATAAGCAAAGTTTTTATTTTGGTTGGTTACACAATAGGAAGAGAGTCAGTCACGTTTTTGATAACCTCGTGATCTTATTTTGTGGTTGCGTGTAAAAGCCTAAAAAGAAATCAGCAAAATAAAAAAAAACAAGAATGAAAAAATAAATAAAATAATTTTGATATATGAAAATGTTAGAGGAAAATTTTCATTCCTGAAATAGTTGCATTTTTGTCCCGAATTTGCAACAAGTAGACTTTATAGAGCGAGTTTTGCTCGATATGTTACTTAGAGAAATATTTGTACAACCGAAACTTTAACCGATCGATCGTGATCATCCGATCAATTGCGCGCGACTCTGACAAGATTGAGAACTCTTACGTTTTGAAACAATTAGACACAACATGATGACGGTAGATACACTATATGTTAGTGTCTAGGAGTTGCAAGAACATTTCTACATCAAAGGAAAGAGTTACTTTGGTGAAATAATTGACAATATTACTCTTTCACTGACGCAGTTTTATCATTAAAAATGTATAAATATTCACTTTATTTCTATTTTTCGAATACTTCTTTTCTCTTTTATAATATTATCAAACGCTCGTTAATTATATTTTGTTTTTTTTTTATTTTATTTATTTATTTATTTATTTTTAAATTCTATATGTTCTACTTATTAAAAATTATATCTAATGAGGGAACTTAGAACAGTAAAATAAAGAAAGTTGGTGTTAAATTAGTTTTTCAAGCGAATAAATAAATAAGAATAAACCCATATTCGAATATCAAAATAAGTCTTTTATCTAAAACAGTTTAGCACGAAATCAATATTATTAAAGGCTAAATTGCATGCAATCCAACCCCTATATATGAGAATTCGATGCCGAAAGGGGAGGAAAAGAGAAAGAATCGCCCCTTTTTGTGATTGAAATCGGTTTTGGGATTGAAATTTCAAATTTTTGAAATCGACCAATCACAAACGATTTCTAGTGACCAAATACTTTCCGCTTCCGTAACCATAAAAACATTATATTAAAATTTTAACCGGTAAAGTTTTTATATTATTTTAATTAGTTGTTTTCTAATTTTATAATTTATTCTATATATATATCTGCTAACCTAAGTCTAACCACACATTCAATCACTCCCGCATTTCAATTGTGTTCGGTGTTATGCAGTGATGCACTGGCGTAACTGCATAACACTTCGCTGTTGACAATATTGCTCTATTTTTATTAGGGTCTGAGATTATAACGGCCCTCTCCGATAGATGAACTGGAGGGGTGGAAATTCGCACCGTCGTTTAGCGCATGTCCGACATAGTATACATCGGCGAAAGATCTACAGTAATTGCCCTATTAGTTTTTGAAATAAT